>NC_142788.1:25445537-25640537 GCF_988280905.1 Pimephales promelas | reverse complement strand
TTTATGAGGTAAACCCGGCCTTGGTTATGTTATACATTTGTGTATTAATCTATAAATTCAGATGTTCCATACTCCTCCTCACCATATAAATGACATATAATTGCGTCATTTATTAATTTAGTCAATATTGTGCAAAGTTACTCACTCAAACCTTTTCATTTGCACATGTCAGGTTCATTGTAGGGTCTGCAGCAAATGTAGGCATGATATAGACCGACGCCACTTTTGCGTCATCGAAGGGTAACGCCCCCTTTTGGGGGAAAACACCTCTATACTGTCTATGGGAAAACAAACGGATTCCCATGAGAACAGAACTCGCACTAGATCTGCAAAGTTTCTTGATAGCAAAAATGGCACAAACTTAAAGAAGCTAACGTTACTGAATACGGGGTTACAGAGGTTTCCCTTTGAAATGGTCGAAAACTGGATTAATGACCCCACACAGCGGCCAAATATGGACTATTCAGACATCTAACGGTACAACTATCTCGTGGAATCACCAACTAAGCACGTAGCTAGCCTTTTTTTTCATTAACACTCACAGTATGACAAACTAGACGATGAATGGATCATATTTAACTTGATTTAAGCTATTGACATAGTCTAATAAGGTAACGTTAGCTGCTAATAGCTAGTCGACAACAAAACTGTCAATAGCTTAAATCAAGTTAAATATGATCCAAGTGACATGGCCTCATCGTCTAGTAGTTTGTAATAGGCTACTGTGAGTGTGTAAATGATAAATAAATAAAAAAGGCTACTTACTTGGTGATTCCACGAGATAGTGGTAACGTTAGATGTCTGAATAGTCCATATTTGGCCGCTGTGTGGGGTCATTAATCCAGTTTTCGACCATTTCAAAGGGAAACCTCTGTAACCCCGTATTCAGTAACGTTAGCTTCTTTAAGTTTGTGCCATTTTTGCTATCAAGAAACTTTGCAGATCTAGTGCGAGTTCTGTTCTCATGGGAATCCGTTTGTTTTCCCATAGACAGTATAGAGGTGTTTTCCCCCAAAAGGGGGCGTTACCCTTCGATGACGCAAAAGTGGCGTTGGTCTATGGACTTGAGGTATAGGCAATGGGTCCCATGTCGGCCCTATTTGAATTAGCCCCGGTATGGGCCCCAAATTGGTTTGTCAATGGGTTCCATGTCATCCTATTTGAATTAGGCCATATTGGATGAATTTTTACTGTTGCCTTTAATATTCAGTAATATCAATTTGACTTCACTGACACCATCGAATGAGAACAAAACTTGAACTGAATTCAGCTGGATATTTGGATAATGACACTATTGTAATTTTGCAGCATCAACACTGCGATTGAACTGAATTAAATCAGCATTGAACTAACTCAAAGTGAATAACTGGGAGAACTGGGTCAGGCCATCCATTTGTCTATTAATCTCTAACTTCAGAGGTTCCATACTCCTCCTCACCATATAAATGACAAATCATTGTGTCGTTTTTTAATTCCAACAACGTTGTGCAAGGTTACCTGCTCAAACCTTTCCATTTGTACATGTCAGGTTTACTGTAGGGTCTACAGCAAACCCCCAATAGGCCTTATCAGATACATGCAGGATCCATTGGTCTTGGGTCAGTGCTCAGCTCGCCCACATTGTCTGGGTTTAGAAGGCTGCTGAGATCTGGATAGGAGTCACACTTGGGTCAAAATACCCATCGAGGAGATGGAGACAACAAAGCATTCTCACAAGAGAGCTGAACACAAGGAAAACCGGACTGGTTGGGATCACACCTCTGAAGAGACATGTGACGAAAAATGTAAGTAATACACACGATATGATTGATTACAGCCAATGATGAATTGCAGAATTGAAGAGCCACGACACACAAAAATAACTGCAAACCGTTATCAGAAACCCAACCAACCTTATGATTGGCTGTTTAAGTCGAATAAACCAAAGCTCTCTGTGTCACAACTCATATAGCACGAATAAGCAGGAAAACGCTTTGAAGATTAGTTTAAATGAAAAAAAGCTTTGAAGGAAAAACATGAAAAACCCTTATCGCTGCATTTGTTTGACTATATTTCCGAATTGGACTACGTGTAGCCGTTTTGAAAAAGTTCCTTATCAGCTAATCCTGGAGAGAAAATTACTGCTTTTCAGAAGTTCTCCCAGCGCCGTCTAATTGACACTCGAGAGTGAAACAAACACTGTCGTGAAGTGCTAACTATGAGAGCCACCTAAAAGAGACCAGTCTCATTAGCAAACGCTCTTTTTTTTTTTAGACTGTCCTCATAGCTAACTAGCACTCATATGATCTGAATTTGAATAAAAAACATCTATGGATCCACAGACCTCGCTTTGCTCTCTTTAAAGGAAAAATGCATGATTAGAATCTCATTCATCTACAGAAAAGAAACAAATGAATGCTAGTTAGTCTATGAACAGGATTTTGATGGCAGTTTTATTGAACTAAACGGAAGCATTTACAGCGTTTAAAATGGGATGCAGAGATTAAAGGTTAATTAGAGGAACAGAAAATGCCACAGTATAGCAGCAATTAGTAAAATTACATTTTACAGACACAAACTTTGACACATTTCGAACAATACAAGGTTAAAGAATTAGTTCACTTTTGAAAAAACTTTTGCTGATAATTTACTCACCCCCATGTCATCCAAGATGTCCATGTCTTTCTTTCCTCAGTCGAAAAGAAATTTAGGTTTTTGATGAAAACATTCCAGGATTTTTCTCCATATAATGGACTTCGATGGGAACCGGATGGTTCAGGTCCAAAAGATAGTGTTAATAACAGTTTCAGATGCAGCTTCAAATGTCTTTAAACAATATCAGAGGATGAATAAGGGTCTTATCATGCGAAACGATCGGTTATTTCAAAGCTTATTCCAAAAATGTAACTTTTCTAAGGACAAATGCTAGCCTTTCTCCATTCTGTGAGGCGCGTTTGCAACGTCACGTAGTACGTAATTACGTTCAAAAGGTCACGGGCGACGTAGCCAGAAGTACAGAGTCAGTGTGTTTACAAGTTGAACGCATAGGTTGAACGTGAAAACTAACTCAAACGCCGTTTACAAAAAAGGAATTAAAAGGTAAAACAATGATGTCAGACGATTTTGATTCTGTACTTTCGGCTACGTCGCCCATGACCTTTTGAACGTAATTACATATTACGTGACGTTGCAAACGCGCCTCACAGAATAGAGCTAGGCTAGCATTTGTCCTTAGAAAAGTTACATTTTTGGAATAAGCTTTGAAATAACCGATCGTTTCGCATGATAAGACCCTTATTCATCGTCTGATATCGTTTAAAAACATTTGAAGCTGCATCTGAAACTGTTATTAACTGTCTTTTGGACCTTGAACCATCCGGTTCCCATTGAAGTCCATTATATGGAGAAAAATCCTGGAATGTTTTCATCAAAAACCTAAATTTCTTTTCGACTGAGGAAAGAAAGACATGGACATCTTGGATGACATGGGGGTGAGTAAATTATCAGCAAAAGTTTTTTCAAAAGTGAACTAATCCTTTAAGTAAGTGGTCACAAAAAGAACTATCCCTCTAACTTAATTTTTCTGCATATTTTGATTATGTGACTTTTGATTTTCAGTTCTAATATCTTTAAAAATCATCAGATCCAAACACTTATTTCCATCCACCTGGACAAACACGTCGTCAAGACACATCCCTGTTTTGAAGACTCGGCCTGGCTTTGGGATGCACATCATCACACAGCTGCGTTCACACCCTCAAAGGCAAATGAAGGCATTGAGGATTTCTTGAAATGGAAAATTGGCAGCCGCTCTCGGGTGACGTGACCCGTGCCTGTCAGGGCGCTGAAATCTTCTTTAATGTTTCCATCTTGTTGGCTGTGCAGTGGTGTGGGGAAAGGGCAGGAAGTGAGATATTCAATAACCCTGACCTTTCTGCTCACCAGACGTGCATGGCCATTTGCCTGTTAAACAGGGACTGGTGGCCCTGAAACTACAAGTGTTAAGAAGATGAGGGTTATTACGGAGGAATGGTGATTCCTGGATCTTACAACTCGGATTTCACCAGAACTGTCCATTTTAAAATGGTTGCCTGTCAGTTATTGAGCTCTTGCAATATAAATCATTGCTGCGGGAGCCTTTCGGTCATGAATTTAATTAAGCAGCATTCTGTATTTCTTGTTGACATTAACTAGAAAGTCAGAAACAAATCAATTATTTGCTTTAAATTCTTCCCTGTAACACTTTTGATAATATTTAAGTTTTCGCAAATGCTTTAATTTGGCATTTGACATGTCAGCTAATGATGCGACCAAAGTGATATGTTTGTTCATATTGGTTTTAATTGAGATATGCCAATAATTAAAGTGCCACTATTATGCTATTTTAAAGTTTCCTAATGTTGTTTTAGAGTCTCCTAAAACAGGTTTACGTGCATCAAAGAAAGAAAAAAAAAACGGTTTGATTAATTTTCTTCATAATATACATTTGAAGAGTTCAGATGCAAAAGTCTCTAAGTGCCATTTGAAATTTTCTTCTAGAATGATCATTTTTAATCAAGCTTGTATATTTAAGTTCAGTGATTTCACTTAAATTGCAATGATAATTACCTATTAATTGTTATTTAAGTGAAATTACTGAACTTAAATATACAAGTTTGATAAAAATCATCATTAAAGAAGAAAATGTCAAATGGCATTTAGAGGCTTTTGTATCTAAACTCTTCATTTGCACATCACCACATTTTCAGTGCATACGACTCGTAAGATGAATCAATCTCTCTAAATCCCTCCTTTCGGCAAGCAACTCTGCTCTGATTGGCTAGCTAGCTCAGTCTGTTGTGATTGGTTTGCTGTGTACAGCGTACGCATCGGAAACAAAAAGCGCCCATTGCCATTACAATGCCAGCTCTGCGTGTCCTGAAGCTTCCTACACGATAAACTAACAGTAACGAACAATGACGTCAATTTTACCATATCAATGCGAGCGCAAGTCCGATAATGCAACATTTGCGTAAACATACATGCCACTTTCAAGTCAAGTGGCGTGCTATCTACACGCATTTTGAGCTATCCGCGTCGTGTATGTTCACACTGAAACGAACCATCATCTTTTGCGTGTATGTCTACGCGCCGTTAAATGTCCGAGCGAAACAAAGCAATCTGGGGAGCGATATTTTTTTCCTAGGATGGTAGGGGAAGACTCATAAACGGTATTAACCCCAGTGACGGGTAGATTTAGGGACGGGGTTGGGGTAGGTCATATATTTATATATACAGTAATGTAATGTTAAGTCAACGGCGTTCATAAATGTTGATAGCACGCCAAAAATGGAAAAATTTGGAAAAATGGCCATTTCATGAGATCAGTCTGGATAGTGAAATATTGGAAGAACTAGTTATTCAACCCGAACCTCCATCACAAGAACGACTCTAACAGGATGTTTCTCAGAGATGCACGTTTGCAATGTATACATTAGCCGAGCTCTAGAGTGAATGACTGACGTAACATAAACGTTGGTGAAACTTTTCTCAAAGTAGTGAGAATGAAAGGCAATCTGCATTAATCGAAACAGTTTTAGGATTATTCTGCTGTGTTATCGTGGAAAAGATGAATTTTAACCACTGATTCTTCACATGCTCGTCCTTTGGCATGGTCACCTTTGGCATTCTTAGTTTCTTAATTTTTAGTAGTCTAATATTATCAATTTGAATGCACTGATGCCATTAGATGAGAACAAAAAACGAACTGAATTGAGCTAAATAATGACACCATTTTCCGTATTGTGTTGCTTTATAGAAGAATCCAATTTGCTTCATAATTGACCAATTTTGCAACGTCAACACACAGTTATTGGACTGAATTAAATCAATACTGAACTGACCTGAGTTAGATAACAACATTGTCTTCTGTAGAACGTACTGGTTTACTGCTGTTTTTTATTAAGTCTTTTATTCTCTTTTTTGTGTTGCAATGAAGAAAAAGTCAAACAGGTTTGGAACGACATGAGGGTGAGCAATCTATGAAAAAATTGTACTTTTTTTAGTGTAAACTAGCCCTTTATCAATCAAAAAATCTGTATCTCACTGGGTTCCTCAAGAGTTGTCAGCATTGTGAACTCCCTCACCCAGTATTTCTCCTCAAGGATTCCACATTTCACAGCCCTGAAATCCAATCAATCGAAACTTCAAACAAAGACAGACTGAGAGAAAATGAGAGGGAGAATGAGACTGATCCCATTTTTTTCCACTCGCACACCCCGTTCGGTCATCGATTGCCACCGCAGGTGAGTAGTTAGCGCCAGCGTCTCGAGTTCGCAGTGAAGGGCCGATGACTGATCCGAGCAACACATTTAGAACTGAAACGATTTTTTTTTTTTCAGCAAATTATCGATCAACGTTTTTTTCCTTCACTCAAACCGACGCAGCAAGAAAAAAACTCAGATTAATAATAAGTGTGGATAATGAAGCATGAGCCTGAAAAGAGAATTTAGGAAGATATGGTGGGAGTTGGTCGGAACGAATAAGGGAAAAGCCCCTGCAGGGCTTCTAACGGGTTCCTTGCTGATCTTTCCCATAGATATCACACATTATAGCCCGAGACGTAAACGCCTCTCCCTGCAGAAACAGACCCCTATGATTCTGCTGCGGAGGGAGACCATTACACTCCAAGACCCGCTCAGTAACAGAGAATAATTAATGTGCCCCGCTCCCCAACCCCCAGCCCATCATTCAGAGCCTTTTGAAGTCTGCTTATTAATGATAAAGACATAACCCAGTTTGAGAGACTGTTGGCGTGTGCTTTGAAGGTTACATTTCGCTGGTGGTGATTAAACAGAAACAGTGTGATGGGGTGACTTCATAGTTGTGTATTTTGAAGAACCCATTTAAGGTATATATTTTTTTCCAAAATAGAATTCAAATCGGCAACCTTGGTGTTGCAAGCGCAATGCTTTCTGAATCAGAGATTTTGCATTTTGGATTCGAACCTGGAATCAAGCTTCGTGGCTCATTTGGTTGGGAAAGGTGTTGGGCAATGACTCTGAACGCACTTTGTCTGAATTCTTATTACAATACAAATTCCACTTAATGATTCTAGCTCCTTAATGAATCCATTAATTATTCTTTTAGTGCTCTTAAGGAACAAAATAACTTGCTCCAGTAAATCTGTGCAGTTCAGTGAGTGAGTCAAGAACATTTCTGAATGATTCAATAATTGAGTGAGGCATTCAGCCAATAGCCTGTTCATAGCCAAAATAACTTTGAATTTGGTTACATGTCGTTTTTTTACAACTTACCATATGTTTGATATTGCATCATGTAAGCAAAGTCAACAGTGATTACAAGGTGTTTGGTTTCATGTTTATGAAATTTATACACATTTCAAGGTGTTTGGGACATGTTTATGTTCTAGAATAGATGACTAGTCTATTCAGGGCTGTATTTGGAAGGCTATTAGAAAATTGCTTGCTGGGGAGTTGGTTGTAGTACCACCCCATAACCAGGTGGAGGTGCCATCAAACAATCCTATCCCCCAAAATGCCATATCCCTCAGACCTGTTCCACCCTCAGCTGGAGTTCCCATCCTTCCCAATCCCTCATACAACTTCTATAGCGCATTTCTCTCAAAGTGATGAATAATCACCACTTTCACAGATATTCAGGTTCACATGCAAACACATGCTTCACCAAAGCATCACACACACACCAATGCTGGGGAAGCTACTTTAAATCCTGTGTCTTGACCAAGTTTTTAGAGTACTACAGTCAAGAAACTCTTTAGAAAACAAGCTACTTCGTTCTTCAAGAATTACAAAATACTAACAAAAAGCATCAGGCTCCATTGAAAAGCAGCAATGAGGTTTAAAATATATAACATTCTTCTACAAAATACCACCAGACATGCACTTCAAGAACTTCCTCTGACTTGAATCAGTAATATTCCTAAAATAAATCTAATTAAAATGTCCGACATATAAAAGAAAATCAAAACATTGAAAACAAATTATTAAATGTTTTGTAACGAAACACAGCAACTTAATGAAAAAAACAGGCTGTTACTGAAAAAACAACTTTGTAAACAGCTAAACTACTGTAATTGAATAGATATGTTTATTGAAGTACATTTTCCAAGAAAATAATTTAGTCTTTCTACAAAATTTCACATTACGTAATTGCGTTGTTACTTGTCGATTTCCTTCTAATTATTTGGGATATTTAATTGCAATATCTGAATGAAAATTGTCTCAAAAGACCTTTTTTTTTTCCCTCAGTGTACTGAAGTTAAATTATCATAGCTAATTTAATGCCCTGCTTAAACCTGCGATTAAGATGTGTTTTGGTCGATCAGATCACAAGTGGACGATGCTAAACACAGTTGTAAACGGGGGCTTGTCCACTTCCACCACTTGCAGAGGTAGTCGAAAACACATTCGACCGGATTGCTTTCGTAGTGTAAAAGCTCATGTTGTCGAATGTGTTCGAACAGAAACAAAAGACCGCCTACTCATCCAACACTTAAACATTATGGGAAGCGCAGTGGCCTGGCGGGATTTAAACTTTTAAACGTTTTAAGACGACAAACATAAGCACAATGTTCACAATGTTCCATCATCATTTCTAACACACACTCACAGCGTTCGGCTTGTCTTGTGGCTGTCAAATCAGAAACGAAAGCTGCTACTCTCTGTATGTTTTCCCGCTTTCTCCTATCATGTTCATGTAAACCGTGCAAGCTTATTTAGTCTATTAGATCGAAAGATCTGAAAAAGCCCATACATTTACCCACCATAAACCCTCCCCTTGAACAAATTGGGACAGAAGTGGTTGAAAGTGGACAAAAGATACAGATTAAAACACCAGGTGTAAATGGGAAGGTATCTCCCTTGTCTACATTTGATCCGATCAAACAAAAAAAAATCTCAGGTCCTAAGTTAGTTACTTCCCCAATGTGGATGCACACTTACAGGTGAGAAAGCACAGATTTACACACATGCACATATGCCCTCGGTTCAGTGCAAGAGTGGAAAGTGTGACAAACACACTGCCTGGAAAAGCAAGTGATGAGAGGAAAGATGCAGCAACCCCCCGGCCTAGTTAAGCTTGAAGGAAGGGAGAGAGAGCGAGAGTGAGAGAGAACGTGGTTCTTTTCATTAACCGGCTGATTTTTGAAGCCTCAGTTTCCCCCTGGTTGGAGCCAGTCTACTTTAGCTCGCTCTAAACAGCCAATGCATAATTCAAAGATTCTCTTCCCTTCAAAAGGAAGCTGCTTTGAAATACTAAACTTTGAACTGCTGCATATGAAAAAAAAATATTGAGAGAGAATAGGGGGAAAATGTAAAACAAAATACTGGTGTAAGGGAGGAAGACAACAGGCAGTCGGAGTTTCATGGAGCAACTCAAGCTAAACATGAAAACGATTCTACAAAAAGGGTGAATTGCTGAAATAGTTATAGGCCATTAAAAGCATAATGAAAGTGCTGGGTGACTGCACGATTCTGGGGAGTTTCAGTTAAATAATGAACTGAAATGTGACAGGAATAACAACAGTGCCGAGCAAACTGGCTATTAGCAGTGAATGTCCAGCTAACCCAATCAGTTTAACCTGTCATATCATGACAAGAGCGGGACACATATTGGCCTCCTAAAAACAATGTGTTTGACTGAATTTTGAATAATAGTTCACTTAAAAATGAACAATTCTGCCATTATTCTGCTCATTTTATTATTATTGAGCAGCAAATCCACATTATTACACTGAACAAAATTATAAACACAACACTTTTGTTTTTGCAGCCATTTTCATGAGCTGAACTCAAAGATCTAAGACTTTTTCTATGTACACAAAAGGCCTATTTCTCTCAAATATTGGTCACAAATCTGTCTTAGGCCCTGTTTACACGAGAACGCTGAAAACGTAAAAATATTTTATCGGATGTGCCTTTCGTTTACACAAAGTTAAACCAACGCAAAAAAGTGAAACCAGAGCGGAAATCTTAAAGGGTTAGTTCACCCCAAAATGAAAATTCTGTCAGTATTTACTCACCCTCATGTTGTTCCAACCCCGTAAGACCTTCATTCATCTTCGGGACACAAATTAAGATATTTAAGATATTAAGATCGCTCCTGCATACTAGTCCATAGGCTTCTTGAGGGACTGGCTCTTGCTGTCCTCGAAAAGTCATTAAAGACATCGTTAAAATAGTCCAAGTGACTACAGGGGCTCAATCTTAAGTTTATCAAACGACGAGAACACTTTTGTGCGCAAAAAAACAACAAAAATAACGACTTTATTTCAACTATTCACTTTCTTCTCAATGAGCCAGTAGTCAGTTAACGTAGTGTGATTGCGTAGAGCTACGTCACACGTAGGCTCACTATTGGCCGACGCTGGTCATGTGTGTGATGCGTGTGACGTACAATAACAGAAGCTTACGCTATTAAACTAGTAACCTGACTCGCGCAGAGGGAGAAATAAACGAATAGTTGAAATAAAGTCGTTATTTTTGTTGTTTTTTGCGCACAAAAGTGTTCTCGTCGTTTGATAAACTTAAGATTGAGCCCCTGTAGTCACTTGGACTATTTTAACGATGTCTTTAATGACTTTTCGAGGAC
This sequence comes from Pimephales promelas, assembly GCF_988280905.1. Classification (NCBI taxonomy): domain Eukaryota; kingdom Metazoa; phylum Chordata; class Actinopteri; order Cypriniformes; family Leuciscidae; genus Pimephales; species Pimephales promelas. The sequence continues at coordinate 25,629,947 of NC_142788.1, read as the reverse complement.
AGCAAGAGCCAGTCCCTCAAGAAGCCTATGGACTGTATGCAGGAGCGATCTTAATATCTTAAATATCTTAATTTGTGTTCCGAAGATGAACGAAGGTCTTACGGGGTTGGAACAACATGAGGGTGAGTAAATACTGACAGAATTTTCATTTTGGGGTGAACTAACCCTTTAAAAACGCTCCGACGCGTTTCTGTGTAAATGGTAAAAACGCAAAAGTCTGCTAGAGACAGTGAAGGCTGTACGCAGGCGCGCGGACTTGGTGTTGTTGTGTGGCAGTGCTTCACATCGCCACCTAGCCGCCTGGAGTGCATACTACATCGAATTTCACACACTCACCCATAACGCTCGTCTAAACGCAGAATAAAAAGTGATGACGCAACGCCACTTTTGCGTTTTCTCTTCAGAATCGTTTCCGTGTAAACATAGCCTAAATCTGTGTTATTGAGCACTTCTTTGCCGAGATAATCCATTCACCATTTATGTAACATTTGCAGCTATGAATTATATGAAATCCTTTGAATTGTATTCCATTCTTTGACTTCCTTAAATTCCAATACGGCTTACAATTCCGCATTGTTTCGTCGGTTCAACTAAAAGTCAAATTGAAACGTACGTAGGAATTTAATTGGGAATTAAAATGCATTCTCTGAACGGCGTACAACCCTGGGCCACACTGAAGGACAGGAGGAGAGAAAGCCGGTGAACAGCACAGAACAGAAAGAGAGAGACATCGACCAGATCAAAGCCTTTCTGGGCTTTTGCGAGCTCCTGATTGCAAACAGCAGGAGACCTGTGGTGCAGACAGCTAAAAAGCAAGCAGAAAATTTGACTTTGGTGTCAGTTTGGAGGGATAGGGCTCCCCAGGGCCTCGCGACTCCGACTGAAGCTTTCTTTAACCAGCAAATAACCCGACTCTGAGAGACAATGCAACCTTTAGATCACAAGCATCATCACCGCAGTGCTCTCAGAAGGATACCATTTGACTAATTAATTTTGAATAAAATAAATCTAAAGTTGACTGAATTAAAGGTGCAGAGGCCACCAGCGAGTGTGGTCACATTTGAGAACAGCAACACCTTTACCCGAATTACCTAGTGAACCACGTTAAACAAAGGGAATACATTTATAAAATACCTCCTTTTGTACTCAAAGGTTTTTTTTAGCAAAGTCTGGCTTAATACGTGTCCTATATATACAACATTTCATCTGGACTCCCATAAGGCACCCTGGAATGATTAAAAGTTACCTGCAATCTCTGATTACCGGTGGGTGCCCTGACTTGTGCCGCAGAATACACGTGCCCTTTTACTTAGCGGCTGTTTAATTAAAAATCCAGTCAAATGAGATTTCTGCGCAATAACAGATGATAATAGGTCACTAGACAGATAGTTGCAGTTGTCCTCCCTCATTAAAACTCTCTGGGCACCATTTATCTAATGAAAGACTCAATCTATTCATCTCTGTAGGGAAGAAAGGGACGGAATTAGTGCCACGCCAGCATGCACCAAGCCGGCGTCCACGAAGGCTAACCTGACCACTGTTAAACACAATGGTGTTTTCGCGAGATGAGACATTTTCTCATTGCGCACTGGAGATCGATGCGATTACTCTTCGGCCATCGAATGACTCATTGAATGCATTGTTTGGCTAAATGGCACTTAGCCGTAACACAATCTAGACCGGGCTAATTGTTACAATTGATGTAATTGTCCAAGTGGCAATGGGGAAATGGTTAAATGTCACCGGAGAGCTGGGAGAGATTCTGGGTGTATTTGGTTTAAAGAGACTTGCATTTCGCCAGAAGGCCACGATTAGCATGTTTTAAGTTCAAGTTTAACTAGAGGCTAAAAATACAGAAGGTTTTGTTCATTTTCCACCTCCTTTGTTTACTGAAACAAGACTAAGTATTTCAACCAATGAAGCTCTCTCTGATGAGGCAAAAAGCAGTGCCTCCTTCAAAAAAAGACAGACAGATCAAAAATATTAATCTAACCTAATTATTTTTTAATTAATTGAGCCAAAACCAAAATGCATTAGGTTGTCCCCATGTTCTCCCCTATAAATGCTTTTGAAACTGTGTTTGTTTAATCTTTCACTATAATTTAATTCAATTCTTCATTTCATGACTGTTTGAAAGGAAATATTTTTTTGAAACAACATTCAAGGTCTTACAATTTCAAAGTACATCTTAAAGCAAGTTCTCTAAACAAGAGCGGTTTGATGTGTCACTACTTGTGAAAAACTAACAGCCCTTGACTTACAGCATATGACATATCTCCACAGCCTGAACTTTAGTTCTGTTTATCCAGTTAAAAAGTCTCTTAATTGCTTCAGGTTTCTTTTAAACTCACTACAGAACTCCTCGACTGCTATAATAACTATATAAATGTCTGTAATTCAAAGCCTTCACCCTTCTGCTCTCTCATTGATGCTTGCACTGCTGTTGCCAAGAGTTTCCTTGACAGATACAGTAAAGTGCTTATGCAACACAGGGGCTTGATGTATAAACGTTGTGTACGCACAAAATGGGCATAGAAATGTGCATATGTAACTCTTACAGATCTATTCTACCCTCTCTGAACAGGACACTGGAGACTGCAGCCTCTAGAGTCAGTAGCTAGCTTGTCTCTCGAGGCCAGGAGAGTGATTCATAAAAAAAAAAAAAAAAAAGAAGAAAATTGCCATAAATATCTCTATACCGCACAGACACTCTTTAAGTGGTGTGTGTGATTTAACAACATCAAATGGGCAGGCAATAAAGTGAACAGAATGATTAAAAACTCCACTTTTCATTTAATAGCCTGATATACTTTTACTAAGGCCCCGTCCACACTACTGCGTTTTCGTTTAAAAACGGAGACCATTTGCTACGTTTGCACCTCCCGTCCACACTAAAACGGGAAAAACGAAGACCTAAAATGGAGAAGTTTAGAAACGCTGCAGCTGCGTTTTGCGTTTTGAATCTCCGGAGGGCGTTTTAGTGTGGACGAGACAAAACGGAGGAGTTTACAAACGATGACGCGGAGGCTCCCGCTCAGCTCTATGATTGGGTGTTATCAGTCATGACTTATCCTTCCCTGATTCGCCAACCAATGTTTACACCGGCGCGCGCATGCCCAGTGTTGGTGAATGGTCACGTGATCTGCGTTTTCAGTCGTTTTAATGTGGACGGAGATCAATTCTAATACGCAGACCAAACGCTGGTGTGGACGGAGATCGTATTCGTTTTAATTCTCCGTTTTTAAACGAAAACGCAATAGTGTGGACGGGGCCTAATACTTATTATAACTTATACTTATTATTTTAGTTCTTCGCTTAGGGGTAAAAAGAAGTTCAGAATACGTGAGCAAGAATAATATGTGCTGCGCGCTTTACTCTCAATGACAAAATAATCACACAACAAAATAACAAAACAGCAAGCTTTTTTTTTTAAAATAAAGCATACGAATCTGATCATAGCAATGTGGATATGTTTAAAAGACCTCTATAATTTGACACTCTTGAAACATTTGAGGGCCATCCTCTTGGACTTATGCTCTGAATTACGGCCTGTATTGGAGAGACCTTCACGGATAAATCCCGCTCTACCACTGATTTTTTCTAGGACCGTGCAGGACACCGAGGTGGCAGCATTGACTGCTGCCGTTACCTGTTCCCACTCCACAGTTTTTCTATTATTTGAAATTCCACAAGAGAGCACACCAAATACAATCCTTTTTCATGCCTCTGTCTCAGTTCCTCCACCTCACAGTCGGAGAAGTTTCTTTTTTTTTTTCCCCCTTTGCGTTTTTGATTGATTATTTTACCCAATTTATATATTGACAATTACTGGTCATTTAAAGGCACACTGTAATTTTTCACCACTAGAGGTTGCTTTTTCAAAATAAAAGGCATAGCCTGATGACGACCATGATTTTGCCGAATCATGGGAGTTGCGGTCTTCACCTCTACAGTCGGTGGAGAATACGACGGGGAGAAACATGGACTCAAAGATCTAAGACTTTTACCAACTTTAGAAGTGTGAGAATGTGTGAGAACAGAATGTGTGTGGGCCTGAATCATTATTATATTCCTCATAAAATCTCAAGGATGGCTGTACTGAATTGTGGTACATTCCGCATAAAATGAAGAAGCTCAACAAAACCAAAATTCAATTGAAACAAATTTTCCCCCGCCTGACCTGGAGATTCACATTTATATTTGAACGAATAAAATATAAATGGAACTTTCTCTGCATTTTTGGCAATACAACACAAAGCAAATCATAATTGATTACAGAAAGCTCTGCTGCATTGATGGAAGATATCACTGAAGCAATGAATCTATTGTCAAGAGTATACCTGCTCCTAATGCATCAAGGAGCTCCTTTGTCCCTCTAAACACTGTGGTTTCTCCAAGACCTCATTACCATAGTATAGTTGACTTGTGGGATCACTTTGGTCCCCTGATGCTGCTTTCATTCCAGCCAGACCTCACTGTATTTCACCCTCATTAATAAGAAATCTCATTACGCAGACTTTCATTTGATAGACTCCGCCATTGGTTTCCTGGAAGGTTCGGATATCGTTACATCAAAGGCTGCAGCGCTATTAAGCTGCGCATTGATATAGTCTCATGGGATGTGTATAATATAAATCAATAACATTATGTATACAATGAAATTGATGTTCATTTTCTCTCATATTGTGGTTGGAAAGGCCTCAATAAAAGCCTAAACACTGCTTGATCACTAGAAAAATACGAAATGACGAGAAAACCCAGGCATAATGAGACAGCTCAGCAAATCCGCTAGCCAAAGAATTGCATTAATTTACGCATTGTTAAAGTTCCTCTATACTAATGGAAACTATCTCTCTGCTAAACAAGGCTTTTCCTAGAACAACAATAAAGCGCTACTCTTCTTGTGAAGTCTCTTGACTCGTTATGCCATGTCTCCTGGTTTTAATTGTGTCAGGCAACCTTGGATATTTATTTGACTCATGGAGTCTTATGACAAACGGATTGAAGAAAGAAAGCTTGTCCTAATTGGCTATCAAAGTAAAGCTCCGGGCCCTTTGTGTTATTAGCGGCATTGATTGAATAGGGCTGACATTAAAACTGAGGAAAATTGAAAGGAAGATGCCAATGGATCAACGAAGCACACATTTGTGGATGAGAAGAGAGAATATGATTAAGTTCTGTTGCAATGGCAATGCTATCTTGCTTTTGAAATTCACCATCTGGAGTTTGTTTGTTTCCGTCAAATATATGCAAACAGATAAACACATATGCATTAGTTATGCTGTAAGAAATTTGCCTCTCACTTCTTTAGAGCCTCCTACTGGTATATATATATATATATATATATATATATATATATATATATATATATATATATATATATTCACACATTTATTTGTGTCTTTTAAAGTGTACTATTACTGGTTTTCTACAATGAAAACAAATATTAGAAACTGCACAGCAATGCCCTTGGCAACCACCCACAATACACTTGCATTGCATCATGGTGGCGACTTCTGCCCAAAACTTCTCAAGCTTCCTACAGAAAATGCAAACATTTACTTAAAATAAATAATAATAAACCGCTTCAATTATAGGACAATACAGCATTATCTGGAAACAAGTAACTTTAATAGAAAACAGCTTGCTGTTATGTATTAACACACAGCATGGAGGCATACATCCCACTCTAATCCCATTGCACGCACACATTCCAGCATTATTGGGAAGCACTGAAGCGATTTACTGTACACACACACTCGCGGCTTTGTATTCTTCATGAATTCTGCATCATTGAGAACATGCAGCCCCCACTCACAGTACCTGGATGTATTAGTGAGATGTGTCATTGTCTTATCAGAGTCTCAGTCCTCTGACACCTGCATCCCACATTGCTGTGGGAGCGTATGTTTGTCAGTCTTACGCCTTCTCTCTCTCTCTCTCTCTCTCTCTGGCAAGAGCCAGTATCCTAAGTAATGAACTGTTATTTTTGTTCATTGTCATAACTGAATGAATACTCCATCAATCTCAGTCTTTAAACAACAACAGCTAAAGAAAATGATTTCTTAGAAACAGAGAAAAGCAACTTAATTTCATACCAAGAATTAACTCCCCAATTTTCCCTGACAGTGGTTTGAAAAAAAAAGTTGCTCTTCAGGCAAAATCAAACGATTGCCTCAAAACCATTTTATCTGTGCTCAAAATCAAACAATGCTTTCAGATCAGCGATAGATCACAGCGTTGGATACTATATCAAAAAATGGAGAACACAGCGTCCAGATCATGGACACTGCAAAAATGAATATGCTTTATCTAATCAAAAAAAATTGTGGCAACAGATTACATGCAATATTATTAATTAAATTGAACACATTAAAATTGAGTAATAATTAATCAAATTAATTCCTTAAAAGTTAACCATTTAAAATGAGTAAAACGTACAAAACAAAAAACGCACATTTAAGTCACCATTATGGTGATCAGTGTATGTTTTAGGTTTGTTATAAAATTAAGGTTTTCTCCTTCAGTGATACTGCTTGTTAACATCAGGTGTCTTCAATGTTGGCAATTTAAAATAAAGAGTTCTTAATTCATCTTTGACGTCTGAGATTAATTGAGATATTTTTGTTTAATTTTTAGTTGTCAACTCTACTCATTTTAAAAGGCAAACTTTTAAGGAATAATTTGATTTATTAATCAATCAATTATAATGTGTTCAATTTAATTAATAATACTGCTTGTAATCTGTTGCCACAATTTTATTGATTAGATAAAGCATATTCATTTTTACAGTGTGAGTTACAGAAAAAAAGTACATTGTAACACAGAAAACAAATTTTGCAATCGCATAAAAAAGTATAGTATTAGTGATAAAAACGTACTTAAAGAGGTCATGAACTGGCTTTTTAAATTTTCTTATATTGTTGTCTGAGGTCAACTTATGACGTTCGCTTGGTTTTTACATTCAAAAACATCAAAATTAATAAGTAATAGGTTATCTCCTATCCTAGTTTTGAGCCTAGATTAAAAACGCTCGATTTATATTTTGATCTATTCCGATAATTTATATCATTTTTTTTTATACTCTATGGCTATACTAAAGAAACGTTAGTCACAAAAAAAAAGACTAAACAGACACCCCTCATTTTGTTTATGCTTCTTTGTTTATTATATTAAATAAAGATAACTATATATAAACTTACATCTAAACGTAATAAAGTTTTGTTACAAAGACGGGAGGAGAGTAAATTTCAGCCATAATCCCGTTTTCCTCGCTTTTCCTCCGCTTTAAATCTCCCCAACCAGAAATTGAAGAGCAGCCTTGAGTCAAATGTGGAACTTATGTGTGCATATAGCCTATTTTATAATTCTCACTATTAACTATTTGCTTATTAGCATGCATATCACAAGGATACTGGCTATGTATTAGTACTTATAAAACACATATTACACGTGGCGTTAACGTGTAACACGTGGCTTTAACAACTACCTTACTAACTATCAATAAGCCGTAATTAGGAGTTTAGGAGTCAAGTCAAGTCATCTTTATTTATATGGCACTTTTCACAATACAGATAGTATCAAAGCAGCTTCACAGTGACAATATGAAAATAATTACAAGAAATTTGTTTCTAGAATATAATTTCGTCATGATCCACATGAAGTATCGCAGATATACTGTAAACAGCAAAAATATTGTTAAAAACACTAAAGTGTGACCCACATTTCTAGAAAAAAACTATAGTCTCTGTTCTCCCATACAGTACAAACCTTTGCGTTCCCTGAGAAAAATCAAACAGTTTGATGAGAGCGAGAGTGAGCTCTAGTCACTGCATGGATAAATGAGTAAATATGTAATTAGAGAACCCTCGTTAGCGCCTCATTAGGACCCCCTCTGAGAAGGTTTAATTAGCTCAATTAGCAGTGAGGGCTCAGACCTACACTCTTCTATGTAATGCCCGCAATGGTCATACCTCCAGGGACCCCCTCTAACTCCACAAACTGTCTCAAAACTCCCTGACAGCGTAGCAATGGACCCCAAGGCTCCAGGGACACATCTCATTGCTTTGCCTCCCATGCAAACAGATGGCTTTCATAAAACGAACGAACGAACGAGCAAAAAAAAAAAAAAAAAATACCAGTGGCACCAAAAGAATTATAGGTTGTAGACTTTGTTTTCTGCATAAATGAAATGCCATTTTAGAGACTTCGCTGCTGCTTTGAAAAACATTCAATGCGGGTAGTGGAATAGGGGAAAAATGCAAGTTGTCGAGGAGCATTTTTTTCAACTTCTTTTTACCCGAGTTCCGCTTTTTTAGAATGCCGTGTTTTTGAGAGTCGGTGCAAAAGATGTGAGCGCAGCGGTCAAACACGTGGCGCGTGCTTACTTAGAAAAACAATGGATAAGTAGTGCGGTGGAATGGAAAAACGTGTCTAAACCGGCCCTTAAGTGTCAGGACTCGATCGGATCGCTCAGCGCCAGACTCCTCAGCTCTCCCCACTCGTTCCCTGTCCCCGGAATATAAACCATCTGCACCTGCTGTCACCAACAAGAGCTGTCATTTAAACCACTCTCACACCGTTGTCTGGTCTCGTCGCTCATACCTACAGTGACTCACCTCATTCCTGCCAACCTGCCTCGTCGGTCCTCCTCTTCGTCTGTCCCGAAGCATCGAGATCCTCATCTGTCATGGAGACCTGCAAGATGGACACAGAGACTGATTAGCAAGTTAAGTTTCCAGTGTGGATTCTGTACGTTTGTTGTTATCCTCGGAAGTATTTTCATTAAAAGTCTTGTTGCTTCCATTCTTGTGTTTAATATTACAGAAGCTTATTTCTGCAAACGAATAAAAATATTTTTTAATATTCCATTCTTGTGTCCAATATTACAGAAGCTTATTTCTGCAAATGAATAAAAATATTTTTTATAAAAACTTCTTTTTTAGTTTTTTTCCTCAGAATTATTTGGGTATAAAAGTAAGAATTACAAGACAAACTCGCATATGCATACTCACAAGTCAAAATGTCAGAATTATAAGACAAAAAGTTGCAATTACCTTTTTAATTTTCTTATTTCACGAATAAAAAGTAAAAAAAAAAAAAAACAGCATTTATTCAAAATATAGATCTTTTCTGACTAACACGTCCTTCTAACACGTCCTTGCTGAGTAAAAGCATTACTGACCCCAAACTTTTGAATGGTAGTGTATATTGTTACAAAAATTTTCTTTTTAGATAAATGCTATTCTTTTTTTTTTTTTTTTTTACTTTTTACAGAATAATTTCTGAAGGATCATGTGAGTAACAGCTGATGAAAATGTAGATTTGTATTATATAAATAAATTTTATTTTAAAGTATACTCAAACAGAAACCCCTTTTTAAAATTGTAATAATATTATAACTGTTTTTTTCTGTATTTTTGATCAAATAAATGCAGGCTTGATGAGCATCAAAGACTTCTTTAAAAAAAAAAAAAACATTAAAAAACAGAAATGTTTTGACCAATGTATACATCAGAAGACATCAGAATAAAAATAAAAGAACAAAAAAGCGCTGCTAGAAGTGCACAAATACACTCTTAGAAGAAAAGGTTCTATATAGAACCTTAAAAGGTTCCATCAACGCTACGTATTTGGAACCCCTAAAAGGTGCTATACAGAACCCCTTTTTAAGGGTTCAATAATAAGAACCCTTTTAGAGTTCTTCATAACCAGGAAAAAGGTTCTATTTAGAACCTTTTGGGTTCATTCATTACGAATTGTTTTGTCCTTTCCGGATTAAATATTTCATATTATTGACAAACATCAAGACCCTAAAATGTATTTATGAATGCATGTGAATGATCAAAAAAATTCAAGATATGGGGGTTAGAAAATGTATATATTTATATCATTTTATGTAGTTAATCAATATCACACAAAGAGAGCCATTTCAGTTTTTCTCCTCCAAAAATCAGCATGATTAAAATGAGATTTTAAGTTACTACAGCAGTTTAATAAACAATAATTTAATTACAACTACAAAATGTTTGAATCATGTAATATATGAATGAATAATAGCCTATAAAAAACCTTTGTGCCAAAAGGGTTCTTTCTTGTCATTATAGAACCTTTGGATTTGAGTAAAGAACCCTATATATATAGTAGAAACCCCAATGAACCCTTTTTTTAAATAGTGATACCAAGAACCGACCAATCAAATCAGACGCAAATAGGTGCAAGAAGAAAGACCAATCACAAATGCAAATCATCATGACATCAAGGCCCTGTTCTAAATCACACACTTGATGTGGATTTGTCTCGTGGCCTTTTCATTCACATACAACCATGAACTTCACAGAAACTGCAGGGTGTCCTATTTGACATTTTATTTTTGAGAAGGGTGTCCTTATCGAACAGATCATGAAGCAAGAGGAAGACTTCCAGGTACTGTATCAGTGTTCAATTTGGGACAGGGCCAAAGTGAAAGGGAAATTTTCAATTTTGATAAGTTCTTGAGTATGTAGAGCTAAATAAAAGGAATTTCAACACACAACCTTGCAAGTTGCACTTAACAGAATCCAAAAGGAATGAAACACACAGAACTGTCACAGGAAAGAATGTTTCACTGTCCACGGTGTCTAAGTTCCATTCAGGACATTTTTACTTAGATTTGAAAAGTGCAGCCATGCCCTGAGGCTATAGAGGCCTCTTCTAGAATTACAGGATAACATTCAGACAAGGTCATGTCGACAACCATTGTTTAGAGTCCACGTAAAAGTCTCAAACGCAAAACAGACGCAACCCAAGCCCCCATACTTGGGGTAAGGATTAAAAAAAAAAGACTGTTTAGACCATAACATTGAACTTCCTGTACCAAAACACACAGATGAAGAACAGGCACTCAAGGGGTCCTAAAAAGATGACATCACGTTTGACGGAGAGAGCGCCGTCCTTTATCAGATTCTCCCTAATTGGAAGTTTAATTAAAAGTTCTTTAGAACATGTTTTACCACTGGCTGGGGGAAATTGCATCAAAAAGCCTACAATGGGGACACAACCTGCCCGCGCTTCTCCAGTCAGCAGTTCTCTTTGTGAGAGGAAACACTCGCCCTATCTGAGCTCTCCGGCTTTACAGCTGTTTCATTATGGACCACAGATATCCAATTACACCAAAACGGCAAGGGCTGCTTTGGGACACGACACGCAGATCTGATTTTGATGGGAGAGGCAGATTGTACACTATCTCTCGTGTAAATCCATTAGTGCGGTATGGAAAGAGGGAAGATGCTGCCTCTAAAAGCACTATGAACATTCGCACGTCTGTTCACAAAAGGAAGTTGTGACCTCCGGTGTTGTAACAGGTGTGACTGAATTGTATATTCACCATAAATCACTATTGCAAAATGAAGCCCAAAAGGTTAATCAGGTTTTAATAGCAATAATGTACATAATGTACCTCTGCATTGCTTTGGCGAGTATATGAAACAGTGTCACCGGTAACATTTTTATGAATTCTGTGCATGAACTTCGAAGCTCGGGACAGTTAATGGATGGCACGAAGGTTTAAGCTTTGACAAGACGACAAAAGGGAGCTCATTTGGTTACTCATTACACATCTGAAGCACGCGCCTACCAATCTTTCATGTCTCCAATTGCAATTGAGTGAATAAATTCACAGTACCCTAGTAAACATAGTCGGTTATGTCTTAAGTGAACGTTAACAGTTGAGATTGAGAAAGTAACTGAGAAAGCACATGTACAGTATCAGTATAGATCCATTAATTCGCTCTTAAAGTGACAGTAGCCTAGAATTCCTGCTGCTGTTTGTTTTTAAAATTTATCAAACAATAGGATTTTTTTTTAAATGTTCATTTGTATCGTTGTTAAATTGTATTTATTTGTGCCTTTGCTTGCAATTTGATTATTTGCTATTTTATTACTGACTGCTTACGTGGCTTTAATAATGTTTGAAATTTATATTAGTAATTTTAGCTGTGGTATCGAAACTGAAATAGAGAATTGTCACTGGTATCTAAGGCCCTGTTTACATGAGGTGAAAAAACGTAAAAATATTTTATCGGATGTGCCTTTCGTTTACACGGTGACGGCGTTTTTTCGAGTTTAAAAACGCAAAAAAGTGAAACACCCTCCAGAGTGGAAATCTTATAAATGCTCCACCGTCGCAAAGGGTAAAAACGCAAAAGTCTGCTAGACAGTGAAGGTTGTACGCATGTTGTGTGGCAGCGCTCCACATTGCCACCTAGTCGCCTGGAGTGCATACTACATCGAATTTCACACACTTTTGCGTCGCCATTTGCACGCGGATTTCCCACCCACAACGCTCGTCAAAACGGAAAATAAAAAGTGATAACGCAACGCCACTTTTGCGTTTTCTCTTCAGATCGTTTCCGTGTAAACATTGCCTAACATTTTGGTGTCATTACTTCCTGTTTTTGCAGTTTCATGGCCATGCAGTAAAAAATATTTATGGCTGGTAAATTTTCTTAAGTCACTGCTGGCTATTGGCAGGTGTGGCAAAAAGTTAGTCTTAAGCCCTGCCTAAAAGCCTATGAAGGAAGACATTTGACTGTCTTCTTGTCTTGTGTAGCCTACTTTACCGCAGTGTTTTTTTATATACTTTGTCAATGAAATAAGCATCTTACAGACTCAAAGTGATACGTGAAACACTTAATACTTGAATTCTTGTCCAAAAATCTTTACAAAAAACAAAAAACAAAACATGTAGATAATGAAAACTTCCTTGAAATGTTTTTGAAAGGCTCTCCTACAAGGAGGAAAAGGTACGGCATTTCTTTTCTAGAGATGTGAAAGATTAAATGTGCATGTGTGTATGAGCAAGAAAGCCAATCTTCAATGCATGCCCATCTGGATAACAGAAGGACAGCTGCCCAGTTTCCACAAAGCATTGGATCATTTGTTCATCCATTGGCTGAGGTAGGTTGGCAATCTGTCCCATGTACAAGCTAACTTTGATACAGAGAAAAGAGCTTTGTGGTCCTCTAGTGCTTCTTTTCGGCTTAACAGCCAACAGCGACAAGCCCCAAGGTTTTGAATCAATGGAAATTGGGTGGGCCACACCAAACACGAGAATGCTGCCTCGAGGTGAATAGTGAGGGGAATTTATGTTTTTAAAATGAGACTCTTTAGCATTAGACCTAAGACAAATCAACCAAGACCCCTAATTTACAGTTACATCACGCAGGAGAAAATAAAGATCCTGTACAGAAACCCAGTGAGCTGTCTTGCTGTCTACTGCGTACAAAGAAGCGTAACCTGGTTTAGATTTACACTTGCAACGCTCTACACAGACAGCAACTTGAAAATTCAGAATTGAAGAACTGGTTTTGTTTCCATTCACAAGATGGAATTTGAACTAAGTGAATCTGTCTGTAAGGCCTATAAATCAACATTTTTGAAAGCTTTTTACATTTTTTAAAACAGGCAGCAGCTTGTATAAAAATTAAAGGATTGTTGGTTGTGAGTCAAATTAAATCTTCAAATTTCAAAGCATTGCAAACTTTTGTATTATTAAAAAAATGGCTTTACACTTGCAACGCTCTACAAAGACAGCAACTTAAAAATTGAGAATTGAGGAATTGGTTCTGTTTCAAGTTACAAGTTGTATTAAATTTCAATCAAATCGAACCTGTCCTTAATCTTCAAAATGTATAGCTTTTTAAAACTTTTTCAAAACCTTCAAAAAATAAGGTTGATCTCGTGCGCAAACTCGACAATCGACTACTGTGGGCTTCGACCGAAAACAGGAAAAAAATAGAGGTATGTGAGCTGGCTAAATTAACATCATTTTTATTAATATCTTTCACATTTACCGCAGTCAGATTGACCGTGGTCACTCTTAATAACACCACTCACAGGGCTGTGCACTCGTTATGACAAATCAAGGATGTTAAGAGGCTTGCCCCATTGAAGTCAACAGGGTGCGAATTTTAAAAAGCGGATAACACGGTGTAGGCAAAACCGATTTTTGTCATTTTTGTCTGTACTGACAGCACTCCAAATGTACAAAAAATGAGCTCAATGTTAAAATTGACCGGAGTTGTCCTTTAATTGTAGCTGTACTTCTTTGCATTCAAATTTAAATTCCACTTAAAAATTCAGAAACTGAATTGAATTTTAAAGGCACTGCCAGTTCAGTTCTGATTAGCACACAACTTTGGTTAGGAGATCACATTTTTATTGATATTTTCTACTGAAGATGCAGCCAGCATAATTTTATCTGAAATGGCCTTCACGTTGGAAACACCCTTATAATGCTGTCCAGCAAGGCAGCTCACTAAATCTAAACCAACCACTTCCAAAACACTCATATTAAGACACAAAACGCACAATATAACACCTCAAAATACTCTAATAAGGCATAACCCACAAAATTAGAAACTTTCTCTCACACGTCTCTCCCTCAGTGCTTTCACTGGAGCTTGAAGTTTATCAGATGTTCACACTTAATCATCTTTATCACAGACATGGGAAGAAACCAGACTCACTTTCCTTTCATTAGTGACAGGAAATTTGATCAATCCGATTAGCTTTCTTCATTATCCTCTTTATTTACCTCTCTCTCTCTCTCTCTCTCTCTCTCGTCTCGGCTGCTGACTGGCAGGTGGAGGGTGACGTGGGTGGCGACGGGGATGGGTGAAGTTTGAGCAGATGTCTTTTAAACCACCATAGCTGGAAATCAGAGAGTATTTCAGTGGAGAAAAAAAAAATTACAATAGAGCTGTTCAGAAATAATGTCAGTTTGTAGGCCAACCCGGAAGGCTAATTCACCATGGGGTCCAGTGGGAATTCTTAAATTTTAGAAAAGCAGTTTTTAATTTAAGAGTAAAATAAGGTCTGTGAAGAGACTTCACAAGGTCATACATGAACTCCAAGTCTTCTGAAGCCATGCTTAATAGACTAAACATCAAATGTGCTGCTATGAAAATAAATAACAGAATACAGGTGTGGAACGACATGAGGGATTCAATGAGAAAATTTTAGTTTTTGGCTGAACTATCCCTTTAATACAGAGTGTGAACAAGGCCAAAGTTAAACCGATCATGTCCCAAATCTACCTGTGAAAATCCCTGCTAATTATATGAAAAAATACTAACAGTGCATTTATCTCCACATGGTCTCTGTCACGCTGTTTCTCTCCCTCTCTGCCTGTCCCCTTTTCTGATGGACATATAATGAAGAAGGTTCACCTTACACTGACAGTAAGGCTGTGTGTTTGGGTGTTCCTGGCCTGTGGTCTTGCCTTAGGCTAATCACCTTGATGTCATGGCCAAGCACATGCAATTACCTCTCCTAATACAGATACAAAAGTCCCCTATACGCGCCAATGGTCCAACAGAAAATGCATCCTCCTCTCTTAGACTGTGTGTAAAGATGATGTCGAGTACTTTGCAGTTATGTTGACAGTACTTGACCTCTGATGAAGACAGCAAGATATATATATTTTTGTAACTTTTTCTTCACTGAATCCACTCCAATTCATTTTAGTGAACAGTATATATATATATATATATATATATATATATATATATATATATATACACACAGTATATGTACTGTATATATACGGTATATATATATGGTATATATATATATTAGGGCTGTCAAACGATTAATCGTGATTAATCGCATCCAAAATAAAAGTTTGTGTTTGCATAATATATTTGGGTGCACTGTGTATAATTATTTTGAATCTATATAAATACACACACATGCATGTATATTTAAGAAAAAAATATTATTTATATGTAAATATTTATATATAATATAAATTATATATATATATAAAATAATTATACACAGTGCACCCATATATATATATATATATATATATATATATATATAAAGTGCACCCATATATATATATATATATATATATATATATATATATATATAACACTGTTAGTATATTATATATACTGCATGTTATATATGTTAAGGTGTTATAATCTGCCGTTTTAACGATTGTGCTTTTATCTATAAGCATAGGCTGTATAACCCATTACATTCTGACAGGAATCCAGTTGTAATTCAGGCTAACACACCCTTAAATCCGAACTTCTATTGCTGACTCAGCACTGAATGTAATAGATGACTATTCAGACAGGAACCAGGAACAGAAACCCAAGGGCATATAAGTAGCATATCATGCGGAGAGGTAATAGTTATTCACCAATTAGCCGGAGCTAGAGCCGTGTTTCTGCAGCGCTTCATAAATTACGTCAGGACCATCTCAGGCTCACATCTATACAGTACAAAAAATGATTATTGGAGTGATGAAGGTCTTGTAGACATAACTGTGGGCAGATTAGAGATTGTGATTGATTATATATATATATATATATATATATACCAAATGATTGATATTATAAGCTTGTACATATGAAATATATGATATATAGTGCATATGATTGATTTCAGCAGCAGAGAGGGATTCATAGTCTCTTGAGCTCCAGAAAGAAGAGTCTGCTACTCTTCATCATTTAATAACTGCCATGCCGCATAGATGTATCAATGCTGTTTCACTTTGGCTTTAAATACAGCATGATGAAACACTATAGTATATTCAAAACAGTATGTCAAAGATGCCTGCATGCCGTCTAATTGATGTTGGACTTTTGAAGTGTTTAGGCCAAAACAAGGGTATGTACAGACTGAACACCAATACGCATCGCACGTGCATGACATCATCTTCAGAGGTTCACGTTTTTGTAGTTTACACAAAGACCATTTTCAAAAACGTGCAACCCATTTACAAAAGTTAACATTATCAGGCACCCAAAACACTGTTGTCGTGTAAATGAACGGCGAAAACGCAAACAAAGTTTTACGTTTTTAGTTGAAAACAGTGTTGTGTAAACAGCCACCAAGTGGCACAGTGTGCTAATCTGCTTTTAAAATATAGCAAATTTGTCTTGATAATTCCATACTGGCTTATATACATAGTTTACTCACCCCCATGTCATCCAAGATGTCCACGTCTTTCTTTCTTCAGACGAAAAGAAATTGAGGTTTTTGATGAAAACATTCCAGGATTGACCCTTATTCATCATCTGGTGTTGTTTAAAGCCCTTGAAAACTCTCATTTGGACCTTGAACCATTTGGTTCCCAATTAAGTCCATTATATGGAGAAAATCCTGGAATGTTTTCATCAAAAACCTTCATTTCTTTTCGACTGAAGAATGAAAGACATGGACATCTTGGATGACACAGGGGTGAGTAAATTATCAGCAAAAGTTTTTTTTTTTTTTTAAAGTTAACTTCTCCTTTAAAAGTACATACTTGCTAGCACAATATTCTTCATACTTGCAAGGGACTTAGCCTATATCAGTGTATATATGAAGAGTTCAGATGCAAAAGCCTCTTAATGCCATTTGAAATTTTCTTCTTTAATGATGATTTTTATCAAACTTGTATATTTAAGTTCAGTAATTTCACTTAAATAACAATTGCCATTTAAGTGAAATTACTGAACTTAAATATACAAGTTTGATAAAAATCATCATTAAAGAAGAAAATTTCAAATGGCATTTAGAGGCTTTTGCATCTGAACTCTTCATATGTAGAAAAGCATGTTAAAGCTCTATATGTGGGGAATTTTTGTTCAGTTGGTTTCCTAACCATGAAAGTAGCCTATTGAGTAAAGTAAAAAAGGTTATTTCCAGGCAGTTTGTGGCCTTGTTGCGGAAGAAAGTTTTTATTAAGTCTTCAGGAAACTCTTGAATGTAAATGCCAAAGCATACAAGAACCAAATCCATGACAAATGGGCATATGTGAATGAAGGCATTGGGGAAAATTATAATCAGCAGAAAGGCCATATACTGTATGAGCGCCAGTATCTGTAGGAGGCTAATTTGGCTAACTTTAGCGTCTAAACGTCTCGTTGGCAGGGTTTCACTTCAGGTGAAGGGAGGTGAAGAGTCAAAAACACTTGCCAGAACAATCAGTGCCGTCTCCTTCAGTGTTTGTCTTGCAGAGCTTCACATCCCCTCTGGACTTCAGATACGAGGAGAGAGATACCTGTCAGCACGAAGCTCTCCTCCTCTGCCCATCTGTTTCCAGCCATCAAAGGCGGCGTCTTCAATAGCAACCCTTTACCTCATACCAGAGCACAGCGGGGGGAGGCTAGGTTAGGTACGACAAAACGGAAAATGGGAGGGTTACGTTCAGGCGGTCTCTCGCCTCCATAACCCTGATAATGCGAGGATGCATACGAGACATGTTTGAGCATTAGGCAAAAGGGTCTCGGGGGGAAGTGGCTGTCGATACAGTGGGGAGGGGGCTGTCAAATACGACGAGCAGTCAAATTTAAAGCTAACTGGACTGCAAATGCGTTTTCAATCCTTAGGGTTGTGGAGAGTTTGTGCAATGGCTGTTTATGGTTAAAAGGAAAGTACATCAAAAATTAAAACTGCCATCGTTTACTCACCCTCATGTTGTTGCAAACCTGATTGGATGTAGTGGAGTTTGTGATGCTGAAAGAAAAGAGGTGTGATAGTGACATGGTGGTGATTAAATCAATTTTATTTTTGGGTGAACGACTACTACACAATGACACTCGACTAAAAGTCATTTGTGGTTTCCAGATCGGTAAGTATTTTGTTTTGAAGAGCAAAAAAATTGGCAAGTAGGCAATAGATATAAATAAAGCCTAGGTATAAATGCTGGCACGGATCCATAAAAATAAATAATAATAAAAAAGTAAAGCTTGAGCAGCTTTTTAAGCTAAAAGTGAGCTATAAATAGACTCTGTTCTTCAAAGAAAGAGCCATAATGAGTGATTGAGGAGCATAGCAAAAGAGAGGGAGGGTTGGTGGAGAGAGAAACGAGATAATGAACAGAAACAAGCCTCCAATATATTCCACACAGATAAAGAACACAGCAGAGGAGCAAAGTCAGTTTGTTTCGGAGGTTTTGCGCATTTCGACTGAATATCTAAAACAAAGCCATTTAAAACAAGACTTACAGACTGGTAGAACTTGGTTCTGAGCCTAAGCAAGAATTTGTGTTTGCTTTGTGCGTGTGAATATTTTTAATATTTTTTTTACACATCATTGCTATGATTAATAGGTGCAACAAAACTCTAAAAACAAGATGTAACTGGTAAAGCATTGCACTATAGCAATAGCTAAATCAATGTCTAGATTCGCATTCGCATGGAATTCATATTAATATACATTCTGATAACGTGTATACTTGCTTTGAAAAAAAACACACAGCATTTTGCCAAGTGGGCAAGTGGGTTTTACTTTACACCAATTTGCAAAATGTATTGTAGCCTACTACATATTCCAGATACTATCTATGGATTAATAGTGAGCGTGGTGAGAAGTTGACAGAATCACTCATTAAACAGTAAATGGAGCAGAAAATACGCTTTCATTCACTCCCTGAAGACTTCCAAACAAACGCTATGTGTAATGACTGAACTTGCTAAAAGACATAATGTGAAAAACCACAATGGAATTAAGCTGTTAATTATGAGCGGAAGACTACCTTGTACACAAACATGATCTTTTACAAGACAAATGAAGCCTGGAATCCTTGATTTAAACTTCTAATGGGCAAGACCAGTATACATAGATCGCAATGAGCAGAGCACATGATGCATTCTTGCTGCTTCCTCTGGTGAGCTCAGCGATGGTGTGAAGAGCGGGCTAATTACTCAAGGCCAGAAGACTGGCAGCGACCCACGCTCTGATATCTGCTCCTTTTAACACACCCAACTGGCGAGTCGCAAGCCAGCTGGGGATTTAGGCGCTAAAGAATCACGTTGACCATTTCTGCCAGTTGCGTCCCGTTTTTTTTTTTTTTTATTGTCTTGTAACCAAGACAATGGCTCATCAAGGCAAGTGAGACTGCATTGTGCAAATGAATTGGCTTGGACGCTGCCTCCACCTGCTCCTCAATGTGTTCGTGAAGCGCCGCTATTGTGGACTAAAAAGACGGCGGGCATTTTAATCCAATTCTGCTGGAATTGTTTTTAGTCTGAGGATAGAGGTCCTTTTATTCATCATTTCGTTTTGTGTTTTTCGTCTCAGAGAGATGACATACTGACCCATATTTGAATGATGGTGGCAAGAGGCAATAGGAAAGTTTCTGACCTTAGCCCTCATTGTGTGCGAATATGACAGCTTTAAAAGATGGAAAAGAAAGGTATGAGGGGGTTTAAAGTCAACTTGCCTTGAGTTTTTAAAGCCTTTTATAACAAAACTGTTCTATGGCAGTACCAGTGATAACATAAAATAGTAATTTCATGAACCATAGTAATATCATGGTATTAGAGTCAATCCTAAAATGCACTGATTTTTTCATTTCTCAATCATACAGTCTTAAAAAAAACTTAAATGAAAAAAAAGTATGAATATAAAGAATAGTAAGTTCACAAATGTAGTTCTTTTGATCTTCCTTTACATCGAAGAATCCAGAAAAAAATGGACAATAAACAAAAACAAAGCAGTAAAGAAGATATTGAGGCTAGCGTATTTTTCCAACCATTTTCAATGGGAGCGCTGCATTTTTAAAACAACAGCAAGTGTAACTGGGAGTCTATTTCACGCTGAGCGTCGCCGAGAGTCAAAGAATGTTCAATTTTGGTTATATAAAGCGCTCAGTCATGACTGTCCATCAAGATGTCCATCTAGCGCATATTTACATACAGTAGCTTACTGTAAACAGAAGAGAAATTACGTAATCTCCATCAGAACTTTCTGATATTTACATACAGTATCTTACTGTAAACAGAGAAGAGTTTGTCATCTCCATAAGAACTTTCTGATATTTACATACAGTAGCTTACTGTAAACAGAGAAAAGTAATTATTATGTCATCGACATCAGAACTTTCTGATATTTACATATAGTAGCTTACTGTAATTACGTCATCTCCATAAGAACTTTATGATATTTACATACAGTAGCTTACTGTAAACAATGAGTAATTATGTCATCTCCATAAGAACTTTCTGATATTTCCATACAGTAGCTTACTGTAAACAGAGAAAAGTAATTATTATGTCATCGACATCAGAACTTTCTGATATTTCCATACAGTAGCTTACTGTAAACAACAGAGAAAAGTAGTTATTATGTCATCGACATCAGAACTTTATGATATTTACATATAGTAGCTTACTGTAATTACGTCATCTCCATAAGAACTTTATGATATTTACATACGGTAGATTACTGTAAACAGAGCAGAGTAATTACGTCATCTCCATAAGAACTTTATAATATTTACATACAGTATCTTACTGTAAACAGAGAGGAGTAATTAGCTCATCTCCATAAGAACTTTCTGATTGGCCCAAAGGAAACTTCATACATCAGCATTCTGACTTCGTACGTGCTCATTATTCACACACAGCATCGTACTGGTAATTTACTGTCAATGTTACAACTCACACTGGTAAATTGCCAGAATCAATTTACAGGTTTTTTTTTTAAAGGTCCTGTTCACACATCATCTCTAAACGGTAATTTACCAGTAAAGACTGCATGCGTCAAAGGGGCTAATTTCATCCCGTTTTCTATAATATTATCAAAAAAGACTATAATAAGAGGTTATATAATTGCCAATCTCTCACTAAGCAATGGCACATTTAAGTTCTTCATTTCCATCCTGTTATGCATTCTGAGGTTGGCCAGAAAATATTCCTGAAACATAAAAAAAATATTAAAAGCTATATTTAAACCTATTTTGCTTCATCTCTTTGTCTTTCAGTCTCCACATTACATTTGGACACATATATTCACATCTGGCTTTCCGGATAGTTCTGCACTCCTTGCTTTGTCAGCTTCAATGTTGCAGCACCCAGCAGCCAGCGGATCAGTGTTGCCAGGACACAGGAGGAAATGGAGAGGGGTAGAGAGCTATTCATAGTGCCCACACCAGGGAACCATCAGACAGAGGGTGCCAAGAGCTGTGCTGAGATCAGCAGGAAACCAGCCGACATGAATCCACAGCAGCTGTTTCACTGCGCGGAGAACAGTTGCACCATCCATGGAGTAAGTCGGCTTATCTGAATCCATAGCTGGGCTTCAGTTCAGTCTTGGTGGACTTGCCCTTTCTGATTTGCCCAAATCCTTTAAGGCTCAAAGATACACTGCATAATCCCAGGTGTTGAGAGAATCACGGGCACGTCGAGGCGACCCTGTGGACAACAGCGGCACCCTACAGATCGAGAAAGCAGACAACCTGCTGCGAGCCCTACGCATGCCTCGGCCCGCCAAACTCCCCGGAGATCCCCGGTACTCTCGGCTATCAAAGTCATCTGTGAGAAATATCGAGGAGGCCGACAGTAACCGTATTGCTGCCAAGAATGTCACATCTCTTAGACCTAGATAAAAGACGAAGTGCAGGGTTTTTTTTTTTTCAGAGTTAGATAGAAACCCTTTTCCAGAGGGGCACAGCAAGTCAATGCATTCTCAGATGTTAAGCGTAGGAGTTTCTTTTTAACAAGCTGCGGTCCTGAGAAATTCAGAGTCGTGTAGGTTAAACACAACCCACTGGAACAAAGAACCGAGACGGAGCACAATTAGCAAATCAATAGCTATATAACACATGGGGTTCCAGCTCAGTCCACACGTCATTGTTAGGATTTATTTCTGAACTATGCTAATTATTAAAACTAAAGTGTTCTTTTTTGAAAACCACTTCAGCAGAAAGAACAGCATTGATTTGTTTTCTTGCTTATCAAAAGGCAGTAAAACAAAATTGCCACAAAAAAAAAAAAAGTAATAGGAGCTCCACTGAGAAGACACACCAGGAATATAACCGTGCACGTTCACATGAGCTGTCTTGAGTTTACAAATATCTAGTTAATTTAATGCGTCAAATAGGACGTTTTTAATTGGAAAGTTCTCCTATGATGAAAAAAAGGGCCAATGTAAGGCAATGTCAGACAACTAGGGATTCTGGTAAAAAAAAGTTTCAGCTAAAGTTCAGTTAAAAGTAGAGCAGCAAGTGCTTCTCATGGTTCGGCTTTCTACATGATAAAACACTGTTAGAACTATGCGAATCAAGCAAGGTTTCTTTCCACATTTTTTAAAGAAATTTTGGAATATAGCATTAAAACAAAAAATGATAGATGAAAAAAAAAAAAAAAAAATCATGTTTGCCAGAAACGCGGGGGATATTCATTTACTAAAATCCATGTCGTCACAACACTGACAAAAACACTCCAGACAGACCATTACAAGGGCTGATGTCCAACATCAAATAACACTGATTTCTGAGAAAGGCCTGGTAACTTCACAACACCCTGAACAGTGTCACTGAGACTCTAGATGTTATTAAAAATTGACAGATAACAAGGTTGAAGTTTTGTAGCAGTCTGCGCTCCTAGCCAAAAGACAGGTGTGATCTTTAGATAAAAGTGTTTGCTAAAATGTGTGGGTCTCAACAGGTTTAATTAAACAACAAATGTATGTACAACCAAACTTTGAAATGTTTTAATAAATAATAACAATAATACATGTATATTTTGACAATGATCATTATTAATACATTTTATAGTTTGGTTTTAAGGAAATTTTACAGTACTTTTGTGCAACAATTTGGTACCGTTTTGGGTCACCAATAATAATAATAATAATAATATAAAAATGTATCTTCTATTACTTTTGGAAGACTATTTAATCTGAAGCAACTAATAAATCCTACAGAGCCCCTAAAGGGACACGATGATAGTAAATAAAAAGGACGGGAGGAAAAAATACATTTCAAAGCTTTTCTGTTCTCTTACAAAACTTTTGTTCACTTGCAAAGCATTCATAGTTACAAGTTATACGAGGTGGGAGAAGAACCTTGATTTCAGGTTTCTCTAAACTTTTACAATAGGATGCAAAGATTTTCTGATTGAACACAAGGTTTCTTGGGGGAACGCAATACTTTTGCAAAAGAACACCAAAACATTCCCCCATTTTCACATAAAAGATGTAAGCCAATTCCCAGACTAAAATCAATGTTTGAGTTTTCTTTTCATTTAAAATATCACTGCTACTTAAATGTCCTAATTGAACCAAGGCATTATCCTGACTTAATCTAAGCCCTGCCCGTGAAACCAGGCCTTTGAAAAAAATTCATTAATCTCATTCTTCATCTAATTTTGTTTTCATCGCCATGTTCCCTTGGGGGCTCCATAGCATCTCACTAGTTGGAAACCCCTGTACTAAATTAATACATATACTGCCTTGCAGTTTGTTTTAATGATTTCCCACA
Source organism: Pimephales promelas (assembly GCF_988280905.1). Taxonomy (NCBI): domain Eukaryota; kingdom Metazoa; phylum Chordata; class Actinopteri; order Cypriniformes; family Leuciscidae; genus Pimephales; species Pimephales promelas. The sequence continues at coordinate 25,605,703 of NC_142788.1, read as the reverse complement.
ATGCAAAAACCTAGTTACACATTTATGTAATGGGGTTACGGATAGAGCAGTACTGCCAGACAAAGAGGTATCGGGGAGCAAAGGAGAGCATTGTGCCAGCGAGCACCGTCTGTACAATAAATCTCTCCAAGCCTTTAAGTATCTCTTACACTATGTCTCCCAGAACTCCTCCGTTTCTCGTAAGTTTACAGTACCTTAAACTGCACTAAAGGTGAAGCTGCTCTTGAAATTGATGAATTGGCTTCCTATTGTCCTCCCTGATGGCTTACTTTTGTGGAGCCAATTCTTTTGTCCCGGTCTATCAGCCGCTCTTTCTGAATGAGAGGCTCCGGCGCGCCTAGAAGTTTCATAGCCGGAGCCGTTGACGGGCGGCTGTGGGCCATGCGTGAAGCTCGCCTCTAATGGTTGGCCGCGGAGTGCTTCGGTGGGGCTGACAGGTCCCTGTGTCTCTGTGGACAGGTTCAGGACTGACACCTCATCCATCTCTGTCCCTGAGGGGGCTCTTGCTTCTCGCTTTAATGACAGGCGAGCGGTCTATATATTTGTGTGCGTATAGGAGCGCGTGGATGGGGATCCTCGCCTGTAGCGCCACAGGCTCTGTCAGAGCTCAATTATCTCCCATGAGCCTCTCTGCTCAAGGTGACTGCAGAGCTCAGGGTTAATCTCAAGTGATGTCGTGGCTCACTTCGGGTGAGATGATGTCTGGAACACAACAACACCCTATTTGATCTCCTATGCAAATATACATTTGATCTCCTAATACAAATGTGCTAGCCTGGATGCCAGCCCGAATTCCGCCCACAACATTTTTTGGACGGGAAGTTTGGTCTGGACTCGATCAATTATGATCGGTTCAGAAATCACCGGGCCAATCAAATTGCCAGGGCGGGCTTTATACGATGATTAACAGGTGGTCTTCAGTAACGTAATCCTCACGTCATCAAAGTGCGCTTGTCAAAGATGACTGCAGCTGGTAAAAAAAAAAAAAAAAAAAAAAATCGACAGCGCATTCATTTTAATAGACAAACAGAGAACTGCAATCAAGGCATTTGTCGATCGGAAAGATATTTTTGGCGTCCTTCCTACATGATTTGGGAAAAGTGTAACTTATCAGCTGGCTCTGACGGTCGTTAAGAAGATGGGACGTAATGAAAAGCCTGTGGTCGTTGTGGTTTCTCCTTTGGTGGCACTCATGGAGAAGTAAGTAAAAGAAGTAACATTTGTTATTTAACTTCTAAAATAAATAAAGTAGGCTACGTTCTGTATTTGAAAACTGCGCTATGCAAAGGAGTTGACTTATGCGTTGCTCTGATTGGTTGGTAGGTCTACCGACTATCCAATTGAGTGCAGAGGTTTTTTTTTTTTGTCCTGGTTCGGTTACACGCCTCATAATCAAAGCCCAATGGAGGAGTTTCAGACTCATATTCTTTCTTAAATATGAGCATGACGAAGTCAGGCTACAAATGTGCATAAATCCCCCAATAAAGTCAGTTTCAACCTCTAACTAACTAGTTCGTTCATGGGACAATGTTTCTTCCTGGTTTCCACGTCAGCGCGGTTTGATTCGTTAATAACGGAGAAATGTGAATGTTTCTCACTAGATCTCGCAGCGATGTTATTACTTCAGTGGCGAATTCAAATCTTTACTGGATTTGGCTTTGTAGTAACAGTGCTGATGATCAAGATCGGCTCCCGCATCAACCACACAATAACGAGTAGCTCAGTTTCGTTCCGCTTACATTACATTTGCCATTTGATGTTGGGCAATGTTGTGGCCACGCCAGCGTTTCTTACATTATGAGCGCGCTTGTCCGTGCCAACATTTGAAATAACAAAATTTTGGTCGACAGGAAAAATGGTCGGTTCAAAAATGCGTACCGAAAACCAAACCGAAAGCCTCGTACCAAACGGTTAAATACGAATACGTGTATCGTTGCACCCCTAATGGCAACTAACAATGACCAGGAACTCGGGCAAACGGGAATGGAACAAAACCACACAAACAATGAAACTAAACATAACACTTACAATACAGCAAGCCAACTTCTTTTACGTCTCATGTAAATACATGTTCTGGTTGATGACTGAGGTGTTTTTTGTCTAAACGTAACATTGAATCATTAGGATGGATCCAATACTAAGACTGTTTTTTAACGGCAACGCCACTTGTTAATCTTAAACATATTTCAGCTTAGCATGTTCAAACTAAAATAGAGCTGTTAATGATAATGGTGTAATTATCACCCTGATTTTGAATTGGAGTGGTGACAAACATGGCAACATGACTGTGGGGGAAGAGCCTCAGAGGAGGGTTACATGTAACTTGTTTATGTGAGTGTGTGTGAGTGTGTGTGTGAGGGTCTGAGGAGGCAGGGGACTCCTTTAACACAGCAGTGAGCTCTCATTAAAAGCATCTTTCTCTTGGCCGGCAGTGGACGCTGTCAGCTGTTCGCTTCCACTGCATGCAAATAAGCCTAATTAGTCTGCGAATCTTCAGAGCTTCCAAACGGTAGTATTTCAAAAAGGCAAATTTCTACTCTCACCATGACAAAAATCTCCCGGCTCTCCTGGGGAACATTATTCATGCCTTTAAAAAAAAAGCATTATTCATGTGTTTTTGATCTAACAGCGAGTAATTTGATAAAGTATCCGTTTCTTTTATATCCAGATTCTTTTCGTGTCGGCCATGGATCTCACGCAAACATCACACATACATCACAGAAGTGGCAATAAATATGTCTAAACAGGGTGAAGTGAGCTGTCAATCATTTTGATTAATGACCGGCGTGTTTCTAAATGTGTGTGATCCAAACTGTGTAGTCAGCAGGTCGCGAGGCTGTGCTGAAGCTTTCTCTCAGTGATTGAGACTACGGGTCGCTTTAAATGGGAACATTTCCTGAGGCGGGCGTACTGACAAACATGCTCTACAGAGACTCCTGCATACGTTTGACACTTCACATCTAGATCGGTTTTGATGTTGCTGAATGTGGACAAGCAGGAATAAAGAATTTGAAAGTAAAAGTTCAAAAAAAAATATAGCTGCGAGCAGCGATGGCGGGCCCAAGCCGGTGGCACCGCAACCCCGGTTCCTTAAGTTACCTAAAGGCACCCGGGTGGCGGTGCCGAAAGCTTTGGCCCTTTCATGATTAAATGTTAAAACGGCTTGCCATACTCTGTCATTTCGACTAGTCAAAATTATGTTACAGATATCTTAAATGATAATACAAACTATCCAAAATGTAATTACGACTAGACAGAAAGACGTTGTTGATATCTACAATGTTAATTCCGGATAGGCAAACTTAGCTTTTAAATGTTAAAAGGGCTTGCCATACAGGGACGTAGGCTCAGAGAGAGGCTCACCATATTCAAACCAAAATATCGGACTTCCTCTTGGTCCGAGCTAATGACTATGTAATAGAAAGTTGTCCGGCTTGAGGAGTAAAATGTATATACCGATTTTTGTAACTGTAGATAAAACTAACAACCCCACTTTTGTCAAAAGGTGGCGCTATTTAGTCCTTGCACCATGCCCGTTTCTGAAACTTTGCACGTCTACTGGCTAATAAATGTGATGTATCTGTTGAGTTTCAAGCAATTTCAATTTCAATTTGACTGTTGAAAAGAAGTGCGCCGATTAGATACTCAGGATCGGTATCGGCTCTGACACTGCCATCTTTGACGAGGCTGATTCAAATTCTATATTGTGCATATACTATTCTATGTAAGGCACAAAGGCACAAAAACTTTCTAAAGTACCATAAAGTTTTTGTGTACTGTATTATAAGTGTTCTGAAGCTATTATGTGATATAGAAATTAATATTTAAGTCATTAAATTCAAGAACACGTAAACTTTTCCCTCTCTGCGCCTGTCAGTCATTCTCCATTCAGCATTCAAACAGCACGTCGCATTCGGTTACAGTCAATGATGAAACGATCTTCAAGATGATTCAATGTTAATCCTATTATACTGAGTCTTTAAGATAAAGGTCTAAAGGTCTATATTTTCGAATGAAGAAACTTTTTCTTGCTGGACTTTATTGCTGTAACTTAATCGTGTTACTTTCTACCGGGTGTCAGACGCTGTCGGTTAGATCACAACACTAGAGTCAGAGCACTATAATTGTTCTTCACGCACACAGTAACTGAAATTTAAAACCTTTAAAAGAAAAGGCTCAATAAACTATTGCATAGATAGATAATGTATAATACACTGTTCATAAATATGTATTTCCTTTGTGCTTTGAACTTTTCAATACGGACTCAATGCGCTGTAACTTCATGTGGCTTCAAGCACATCATTCTCCGCTCGGGATGCACATAAGTGCTTTGTGCTGCACCGTATTAGAGCCGTAATATCATAATGCAGTGACGTAATAACAGATTATTAATTGCCTTTCAATTATATGTTGCTGCGTCATTAAACATCTGTCCTATGCATTTCAAACATTTATAGCAGCCATGGCTACATCTTTTTATGATTTTTGTTATCTTGTTTTTCATGAATGTATTTTTTAAAAATAAGAGCAATGTGTATTATCTATTATTAATATAGTTTATAATAGCATTTTTGTCATAAATTATGACAAAGTAATCATATGATCCACCAGCGAGGAACCAGCAGAACAGAGTGAACATTCTTTCTGTTTAGTTCAATCCTACTTAATAGGAATTTATTTAAAATGCTCGCTCTACTCCACACCATTAATGTCTTGTGCGGACATCCGTATTTTGACTTTCGGTTTTAAGTAAGCGATTTAAAAGCTCCCAAGTCCCAGCGGAGTCACACGTTGATTAACCGGTGGGAATATACACAATAGGCCTACCTGATATTGAACACAAGAGGGCAGTATAGCACTACGTATGACTCAGATTATTATTTTTTTCTGAATTTTACAACAATTCTGGCTGTTTTTGAACGTAAACATAATTCTTAAATGAAAAAAGGGAAAAATTGGGGAAGTTATAATATTTGTATAATTTAATTTAGAAACAAATGATGTATAATTACATTTTTAGAAGATATGAGGCTTTTAGTGTTTACTTTTTTGACATTACTTTAATCTTTTGCCATAGTTGCACATGTCTACTGGCTAATAAATGTGATGTATCTGTTGAGTTTCAAGCAATTTCAAGCATGCTAAGAGTCCCAAAAGCATCAAAAAAGAATGTTAAAGTTTGTTTCGTTGCCACGGCAACAGTATCAAAGATATCAAAAATTCATTCACAGGTCTACATCTGCCGTGTATTTACATTATACAGATGAAGTTTGAAGCAAATCGGGTAAAAATAAGAGAGTGATTTCAAAGCATTTTGAAAGTGACACACTTCCTGCTGCCAGTTGGTGGCGCTATAACTTTGACTCACAATAGTCACATCCATGTGATCGGTCTCTTACAGCGAAAACACTGCTGAAGTTTCATCAAGATCAGTTAATGTATGCTGAAGTTATAACAGACATCCTGTTTCATGTTTCTCGCCATAATTTCGTTTCCTCGCCACGGCCAAACCGTTCGAGATATCAAAAATCCCATGGCACTTTTTCATCCTTAATGTCTTGACTTCACGCTGATCGAGTTTCGTCGAATTTGGTTCAGTGCTCTAGGAGCAATAATTTAAATTCCATTGCATATGTTTTAAACACAACCCTAAATAGCCAACTTCCTGTTGGGCTGGGGTAAAAAGTAAGAGTGTGAAGTATATATGAAACGATGAGATCTATATGTGTACCAAGTTTCATATTATTACATGCAAGTGTGTTTGATTTATGGACCAAATTTTCAGACCAAGTTTATTGACCAAGTTAATCTGATTAATAAACTAATTATATAAAACTATTGTCAATTCACTACAATTAAACTAGTTATATGCCTTTACTTATAAAAAATAAAAATAAAAACTTATTTAAAAAATACCAGGCTTGAGAAATGTATTTTCTTTATGCAGGTCATACACACAGCAGTGAAATGGTTAAGCCCCCTCCCCCTGCACACACACACAGACAGCCAGCCAGCCAGCCAGCCAAAGACACAGAGACACAGAGACATGTAGGCTCAGACTGGCCATATTCAAACAAAAATATCTGACTTTCTGTAGGTCCTAGCTAATAAGTGTCAATTAGAAAGTTGTCCGGCTCGAGGAGTACAATATACGTACCAATTTTTGTAACTCTAGTTAAAACTAACCACCCCACTTTTGTCAAAAGGTGGCGCTACTGAGCCCTCACCACGCCCGTTTCTGCAACTTTGCACATGTCTACTGGCTAATAAATGTGATGTGTCTGTCGAGTTTCATGCAATTTGAAGCATGCTAAGGGTCTCAAAAGCATCCTAAAAGCATCCTAAAAGAAGGGTAAAGTTTGATGCATCGCCACGGCAACAGTTTCAAAGATATCAAGAATCCATTCACAGGTCTTCATCTGCCGTATGTTTACATTATACATATGAAGTTTGAAGCAAATCGGGTAAAAATAAAAGGGTGATATCTAAGCATTTTGAAAGTGACACACTTCCTGCTGCCAGTTGGTGGCGCTATAACTTTGACTCACAATAGTCACATCCATGTGATCGTCCTCTTACAGCGAACACACTGCTGAAGTTTCATCAAGATCAGTTAATGTATGCTGAAGTTATAACACACTTCCTGTTTCACGTTTCTCGCCATAATTTTGTTTCCTCGCCACGGCCAAACCGTTCGAGATATCAAAAATCCCCTCGCAAACTTTCATCCTCAATGTCTTGACTTCACGCTGACCGAGTTTCGTCGAATTTGGATCAAAGCTCTAGGAGGAGTATTAAAAATTCCATTGCGAGTGTTTTACGAACAACCCTAAATAGCCGACTTCCTGTTGGGCTGGGGTAAAAAGTAAAAGCACGAGGTATAGATGAAACGATGAGACCAACATGTGTACCGAGTTTCATATTATTACATGCAAGCGTGTTTGATTTATGGACCAAGTGTTCGGACCCCGTTCCAGGGGGCGCTGTCGAGCCCCCCTGCCACGCCCGGGTACCAGCTTCAGCCCGGCCCTGATGGCCGCGGGTTCTGACCCGTGTGCAAAGTTTCAAGAGTTTTCGAGCATGTTAAGGGCCCCAAAAGTGCCCGAATAGTCGTATAAATAATAATAATAATAATAATAATAATAATCCTAAGGAAAACAATAGGGCCTTCGCCCTTTCAGGGCTTGGGCCCTAATGAAAATTACAGTATCATTCATTCACCCTTATCCCAAACCCTATGAAAAAATCTTTTTGCTCTTTTTTCCCTGTTGAACACTAAAAGGGAGCAGTGCTATTCTAATATTATTTATATACTATTACAGTTTTTGTTGATATTTTGAATTTGCTTTTCATTTAAATAGTTATTTAAGTTTTAGTTTCAGTGAGAGCTTTTTGTAAGAAACAGTCTGAAATTTAAGTTGTAATCACATGGCATGCGGGCATCGAACCCTGGTCTCCGACGTGGGAGTCAGGCGCTCTAACAAGGACGCTAAAGATGTCTGTCACTAGAGAAACTATTGAGATCAGAGGAGTGAGGTTTACTCACACAGCGACCACTAGCAGGCCTCCGTTAGACACTAGTGACCATGAAATAGAAACATTGGTCTACCCAGAGAGCAACATAGTGCTGGCCCAGATCCGGTCTACTTCTAGTACGCATTGAATCCACACGTACCAGATGTGGCCCGGATCTGGGCCAACACTATGTTGCTGTCTGGGTAAGATTTGGAATATAGATTACAAGCTGTATGGAACGATTTAATGACTATAGAAAAGCAGCAAAGTGCTAGACCTGTTAGACCATTATGCTTGTGTCTTGGCAAAAAAAAAAAAAAAAAAAAAAAAAGCAACACACATGCACACTAGTGAACAGGTCCATCCAGCACGCTTACACAGAGAAACTAAAGAAAGCAAAAAACAAAAACAAAAAAAGCAAAAAACAAAAACAAAAAAAAAGCAACATGTCCAACAACAAATGTGAACAATTAATCCACATTAACTTTCACTACGTGGCAGATGCAGAGTAAATATGCAGACTAGCATCTTCAGAATACACATTTTACACATCAAAACTTTTTAAGATATTAAAGGGTTAGTTCACCCAAAAATGAAAATTAAGTCATTAATTACTCACCCCCATGCTGTACCAACCCCGTAAGACCTTCGTTCGTCTTCGGAACACAAATGAAGATATTTTTGATTAATTTTGAGAGCTGTATAACTACCACATTGGCTCCTAAGGGACTGCCTCTTGACGGCATGCGCGTGCGCGAGAATTGCGATCTGAAGTAGTGTAAGCTGGTGTAAGCAGATCGCAATTCTCGCGCATGCGTCGTGGAAATCTAAGGAAGTCTCGTTCTGGCCTACAAGGAAGAAAAGAAATAGTCGAATAAACTCATTATTTTTGTTTGTTTTTTCGCACAAAAAGTATTCACGTCGCTTGATAAACATATAGTTGAGCCACGGTAGTCACTTGGGATATTTAAACATTTTCTTCATTGACTTTTTGGGCCGTCAAGAGGCAGTCCCTTAGGAGCCAATGTGGTAGTTATACAGCTCTCAAATTTAATCAAAAATATCTTCATTTGTGTTCCGAAGACGAACGAAGGTCTTACGGGGTTGGTACAGCATGGGGGTGAGTAATTAATGACTTAATTTTCATTTTTGGGTGAACTAACCCTTTAAATGCACTTTAATAACATTTTAAAGATCCACAGACATCCTAAAATCCTTTTGGTTTCCGTATAAAATCACACTGGATTGGAATAAATTAAGCTGCGTAAATGGATGAACTGTTCCCTCTAAGTGAACTGTCACTTTAACTTCTAAAACCGTATGAGGCCACGCCCTCTCTCATCCAGCACGGACCAACAGGGTTTGAAGAGCGGAGGCTGACGGCCTTTCTAAAGGGCCTGTCAGAACCAATCAGCAGTCGCATCACACACCAAGGACAGACGTGCTAGGTTTCCATCGCTTTTGACTCACCAAACCAAGTGTTCCTCACTCTCTTTCTGTCTCATTTTGTTGCTGTCTTCCTCTTTCATTCTCTCTCTTTCGATATGCAGTGTATTGACACCATCTGTCAGAGCTCCAGCCGGTGCCTTAGGCTGATCTCTTCAGACCAGTGAGCATCTCACCGTCGAGACGGAAAGCCCCTGACCTGGACAGACACTTATAGCCAAGCGAAAAAGCCCAGAAAGGTAACTCAGTTCTGTGCCTCTGTGAACGTAATCGGTGAATATACCCGAAAAGGGTTATGACATCGCATGTAAAGACAATCCAAAATAGACACACTGGAGAAAACATGCCTTTACCTTCAATTCTGCAAAAATCCAAAAACGTATATATACATACAATTCAACGCCTTGTCTAGCTGTGTTGCAGCAAAATACCGACAACCTGTATTCCTCTTCATAGATATTGGCATTACATGGACTGATTATTATAGATTAATTTATGTGGGGCTCCTTGAACTATATGTTGAGACTGCAAAACACTTTTATCATAGTGATTTGTAAACTAATGTAGCATATCTAATTAGAAGATTTCACCTAATCAGCTCCATATGTAAGGCTGTTCTGCAGTAGTGAACTTGTTATTGCTCACCTGGTAGAGTATTGCGCTAACAATTCATACATATGCCCAGAAAAAAAGTCACGATAAAAGAGTTCAAAGACTAGAAGCAAGCTAAAATGGCGGTGGTCACCAAAAGCATTTTTCAATTACGTTTGATTTGTTATAGGTTAAAACCTATCGATAAGGTTTAGTGTATGTGGCACCTTTCAAGTGTGGCGCACAAGCCCTGAAAAGTGTAGCCAAAGCATTTTGATCGCCCCCTGATGGCTGGCTGTAGTATAAATCTTAAACCCCGCCCTCTCCATGTAATCAAATGGGACCTGAGCCCATTCAAACTAAAAAAAAAAAAATCAAATTCTGTGATTTTAAGCAGTTCTCATCATGCAGACATGTTCAAGTGTTCGTTTTTATTTTTTGGCTTAGTTATTTGATGCAGCTGCGCTTGCGATTGAGTCTGCAAGACCGGCTCCACCTCAGGATCGATACTGTGCAGACTCAACCTCTGAACAGCGCAATCAACAGTGATCGTTACTGGGATATTTTGACTTCATTTTCAACAGTGGAGGAAAGTGGAGACGGGAAGTCCATCTTTTTTTACAGTCTATCTATGGCCGCAACACACCAGACATTTCATTTACGAAACAGCTGTGAATTCATGGTGATTGTGACACTTTTTTGCCACTGAGATGACTTAGATGGAATGTGCGTGTAGGTGAATTCAAGTTAATTGACACACTTTTTCTGTGTCAGATAAAACAGAACATGCTTTTAGTGCCACTCAGAGGACTTTTTTACTTTGAATGAGTCCTGAAACGTGCAAGAATCAACATAATATCACTTCTCAAAAATGTTGCTACAGGCAATTTTTCTTTTTAAATGAGCCTGGATTTATAGGTTACACAGGGGTCATTTTATGAGCCCCATTTTATATCACATTTTCCTTGATCTACTGCATAAAATGCTGTCATTTTCACAACAAAGCAGAAAAACCAGCTTATCCTTAGATTTTACGTAATTTTACGTAACATATTTACTTGTCAACTTATATTCAGTGTTAAAAAAACTGACCCAACCAGTCACAGTAGGGATGAAATAGGGTAAGCACTATATTTCTAATAAATTACTCTGGAAATTAGTCAGGAAAGTAGTATAGACGACAACAGGCAACAAAAGAACGCACACTGTCCCAAACTCTTCATTAGCGACTTTCCTGCATAAACAATTGCAAAGGGAGTAGGGAAAACTTTCAGAGTCCAAACACAGAAGCTTTAAGGGCTGTTCACATCAGAAACGATAACTAACAACAAAGTTTTAATAATCGTTCTAATTCAATGAAGAAGGGAATTCGCTACAACTGTAACGTTATATGAATCACTTTCAGAATGGTTTTTGACAGCCATTCAGAATCCACCTTAAAAGTGTTAGAGCATGTACAGCAGCAGATAACCAAACGGCAGTGCGCGCTTATAATAAACAGAACGTTATTGTGCATTGATGAATATAGCTATCGATATTGGTGTAACAGGCATTTAAAGGCCCAGCAACACAATACAGACAGTTTACCTCTATAAAGGGTATAAAATGGCCAAACAACAACAAAAAAAACCACTTAATTAACATTATACGTGGATTGGGGGAGGGGGGTGAATGAACATCACGAAGATCACTTCATGATGTCGAATACAAGTCAGTGAACTAGACGTAAAGCATCACTGGTTTAAAGTGCATCGAAAGGCATTCTGCATTAATCAGAATATGTTCTCCAAAGGTTAGGAAATAAGCCTGAGCGAGTTAAAGTCAGAGTTTAGGTGAATATAAATCAGAATGTGAAAGACACTGCAGACAGAAGCAGGGGAGCTAGAAAAAACAAACAATAAGGCTTCAATATTTGCCCTTCATCGTTATCAGCGAGGCTGTTTGCTTCTGATCCCATTTGCCATGCTCCTGAGCCGAGACGGCAGCTACCGAGACGGAGAGAGAGAGAGAGTGCAGGCAACAGCAGGGAAATCACCCCCAAAAAGCCCCTATTGAACCATCAAGTAACAGGCTTTGTTGAGACAATGCTAGCCGGGGGCTGGTGGAAAGATGGGTGTATTTCAGGCAGCCAATAAACACTGGGTTCCTGGAGGGCATAGAGGAGGCAGAAGACACCGGAGTGAAAGAGAGAGAGAAGCGGAAGCAAACTTCTCATTCTCTCACCCTAAACTGTGACTTTAACCCTCGCCTCATAAACATATGAATGGCGCACACTCCCCCGCAAAAGTGCTAAGCAACACCTATGCACAGCGCAGTAGGCTTAAGAATCCATTCTCTCTGAAGCCTGCATTTCTGCAATGCTGGATTAGTCCGATTTGCAGAGATTAAGAAGTTCAAGCCTTTCTTTTAACGGTTTAATTCTTGAGACGAGGGGGGAGGGGTGCTGGGGCGGGATCGTAAAGTGTCGTCAATTAAGCTCATTAGCTCTTTTAAAAGGAGCTGCCTGACTCGTGCGCCCATCAGATCCTTTGAAAATGAGAATCAATTAGGACCATCATTTCTTATCCTTGTCTGGGTCGTGAACTCACGGTGTTGATCTTCACATTTATCATGAACTAGGACACTGAACACAATGCCAGGAGAGAGCTTTGAATTGGTATCCGGCTATCAGGGAACTAAGGCCATGTTTACACGAGAACGCTCGTGGGTGAAAACGTAAAAATATTTTATCGGATGTGCCCAGTGTTGGGGAGTAGTTAACTACAAGTAGCGAAGCTACTAACTTAACTACATTTTTGAGGAGCTTGGCAGTAGCTCAGTTGCTTTTTTAACAGTGTAGCTTTTCCAGTAGCTAACTACTTTTTGCAGCAAGTAGCGGTGTAGCTCGAGCAAAAGCTACATTGTGTTTGTCGAGCCTGCGCGAATCAGCGCGCTGCTAGGATATTCTTCTTCTTGTTAGATTACAAACTCATTTTTTTGCCATCACTGCCACCTGTTGTTTAATCACACATCTGCGGCTAACAGTTCATTGACGTACAGAAGTGTGTTGACACACACATGATGATGGAGCAAGATGTGACGGCAGATTTGGAGGATGGAGAAACAACTAACGTTAATTACCCATGGCCTTATTTGTCCAAGTTCAATCGGTATTTTTGAGAAAATGTTCTACATGCAATTTACGTTGGATGTATATTTTTTTCTTGCAATGTTGTAGCCTATTGGTTACAATTTTGCACTTTTGACAATCAATCTGAGATATTTGGGTGTTGTGTGTAATAAAACAATAGTTTTTGAAATCATAATTTTATTGCATTGTTTTAGTGTTTAAAACAATGCAATAAAATTATGATTTCAAAAAGTATTGTTGTCCCCTTCTGTCCTCCGACACTTATTCAGTTATTAATAATACGTTGTTCAAAAAAGCAAAAGTAGTTTCAATGTAGCTAGCTACTTTTTGATAGTAACTTGTAGTGTAGCTAACTACTTTTCCAAAAGAGTAGCTTGACTGTAGTTTAACTACTTTAACTTACGAGTAGCTTGTAGCTTGTCAAACTACAGTTTCAGAGTAGCTTCCCCAACGCCTTTCGTTTACACGGCGACAACGTTTTTGAGGCTTAAAAACGCAAAAAAGTGAAACCACCCTCCAGAGTGCAAATCTTAAAAACGCTCCACCGCCGCGTTCCCATGTGAACGGTAGAAACGCAAATGTCTGCTCGACAGTGAAGGTTGTACGCAGGCGCGTGGACTTGGTGGTGTTGATGCACTCCTAGCCGCCTGAAGTGCATACTACATTGAATTTCACACACAGAATAAAAAGTGATGACGCAACACCACTTTTGCGTCTTCTCTTCAGAATCGCTTCCGTGTAAACATAGCCTAAATGATGACTTTAGAGAGAGTGACCCCAAAATGCATTTGGACACATAAGCAACTCTTTGAAATGTATGAATAAAGTTATAAGCTAACAAATTCACAAATAAATGAACTTCAGATCACTCACGCAAAACATGCTCTTGAGTTCAATGAAATGGAATGAAATTTAGGGCTCTCAACATTGTAACTTTTTCAATTTTGCATCCTAGAAATGTCACAATTAGTCTTGAACGACCCAAGAGGAATGTAAAGTTATCTCTGAAAAAAATGTTCATTGTTTGTTTGCATGATGTCACTAGGATTGATATTATTCAATTAAGGCCCCGTTTACACGATGGGAAAACGCAGATATTTCTCTGCGTTTTGCCCTCTCATTTACACGAAAACGCAGTTTTTAATCACTGAAAACGATTATTTCTAAAAACTCCGGCCAAAGTGGAGATTTCTGAAAACGCCGGTTATGTGTTGTCCTGTGAACTGGGAGAAACGGCGTTTTAGGTTCTCTCTTGTCGTTTCTGAGGATTCTGATTGGCTTGAATGGCTTTATCCTTAACCCCTACACTGCCGCCAATAAGGTTTGGCATAGTTATGATGGCGCTTGACAGCGTATTTATGCGGGTCAAGCGTATTTATGTAAACAATGTTATTTTTGAAAACGGAGAGGGGGAAAATATTCGTTTTGCTAAATACCCGGCTTTGTGTACACATGGCCTAAATTCACGCATTAAAAAATGCTTGAGAGTAGAAGCTCACATTTCAGCACAGCATTAATGCAGGAGTTGAGTAAAGTCGGACACAGACACAGTAGAAAGATTTGCACCGGTCATCTGATGACATAAAACTGAAGTCTGAAGGACGTTGGATCCATGTTCTGCTAAATTAGTAAAATGTAAGGTCAAAAGAAGGACGTGGTGCTTTGATGAAGTTTCTTTGTCCCTTTGAACCAATTTGAAAGCGCTCGAAATTCAATTTTTTTATACATATTTCTAGGTTTAATCTCTCGTTCAGCACTGTGCCTTTGGTTCCTGGTGGGATTGGATGGAGTTTAAATGTTAGCTCAGTGGGTGTGGGCTCTTCCTGCCCTTTGATGCCTGCCACCCTCAGTCTGTATGTCAAAAACAGAGAAAAAACACACAGATAGAGAGTAAAGGCGTGAGAAAAAAAAAAGAGAGGACGGCAAAGGTTATATGTAATGGTGGCTTTAATATGCTTAACACAACCTGCTAATTAATAATCTGGTGTTTTTTTTCCACTACAAAGTAACCGTTTGACTGAAAACAGCTTAGCTGAGAGGAGATAGACAGATTGACAGAGAGGGAAGAGAATGAACAGGATGCTGAGTAGAGAGGAGGAGGAAGTGGAAATAGCATCTTTTACACACATGCCTGCCATAAGGAGACCGTGTCCAAAGGACCTGCTGATTTCAGATGAGTTTTTAGATTTGTGCACAGTGCTTGAAAAGGAAAGGAAAAATACCTTATGGCTACTTTTCTCCTTGGCGGCATGAAGAGTAAAAAATGAAGAGAAATTCTTAAAGCGATGGCTAAATAAAAATTCTCAATAGATTTACTCACCCTCATGCCGTTCCAATCTTGTTTGGCTTAAATATACACAATAATTCCATTCAAATCTAAGTGATAAGGGAGTAGGTCAAAAGTGATCTAAAAGTAATTAAAAAAAATCATAATACTCATTACCTAATATAAGTGAGAAACTTAACTCTCAACCTATTTACACTACCGTATTATGTTTCCAAAAAAAAAAAAACAGAATAGCACAACTGATTTTTTTAAAGGGATACCTCACCTCTGGAAAGATGAATGTGTATTTAAAACGGGTCATTTATGTTGAACAAATGTGAAATTATTTTAGATTTTGGAGCTTTCTAGACTTTCTAGCCAATGTATGTTTGGCTTATGTGGATGAAAGTCAACAACTCCCAGAATGCACTTGATTCACTGCCATAGGAGGCCACGCCTACTGGTAACACAGCGCAGTAGTTAAACCGGTCTAGGCTACTAATGAGTCTGCCTGAAAATGTTTTGAGATCGCCCCATAAATGTCCGGGATTCGGCTTTTGCGTTCTACAGTCGCCATTCATTATATTTACTGTGGCGAGCGGGACGAGTGAGGGCTGCGGGAGAACGGCGCGAGGCCGGTGCCGTGATTACCGATGAGCGACACCTGTGAGACGCACAGGAATTTTCTTAGCAATGTTAAAACGCACATCAACCGATCACTTGTTTAGCATTCATGTAAACACTACATTCAGATTCACCAATCAGAATGAATTCAGTTAGATTGAAACAAAATCTGTGCATGTAAACAACGAATGGCGACTGCAGAAAGCAAAAGCTGAATCCCGAACATCGACGGCCAGACATGTCCGGGAAAAAGAGGACGGTAACCCCTACTACTCAGCTTTCTCCACAGAACAAGAGCCTGCTAGCTTAGCTTCCAAAAAAAAAGATGGCTGACACTATGTGTACATTCTGTGAGTGCGGGACAGACCCTACTACTGACTGTAGTCTTTAGCGTCTGGCCAAAAATACATAAATCTCTCATCTCAGGGGGATATGAGGGTGGAAAGCATGGTAATTTGAAAATACTACAGGTTTTCTATTAATACAAAGCTTAATGCTAAATCCTGAAGTATCCCTTTAACATCGATTATAATAAGCTGTTTATTGGGCACAAAATCAGCATATTAGAATGATTTCTGAAGGGTCATGTGACATGCTGAAAGTTCATTCATTACAGGAATAAATTACATTTTAAAACATATGAAAATAGAAAACCGTTATTTTAAATGGTCATACTATTTTGCAATATTACTGTTTTTACTGCATTTTTGTTTAAATAAATACAGTCCTGAGCATAAAAGATCTTTTTCGAAAATATTTTACCCATCCACTTCAGTCTCAGTTAGAAAATTAAATTATTCAATCAAATCAAAGTCAATCAAAGTCAAATCCGAACACTAAAGTCGATTATTCTGCTATTACAGCTTTTTAAAATGAGTTTCTTTCTCCAGTCCTCCATAGTAACTATCAACCGCTTGCACCTTTTCTCTTTCATTTCTCATAATTTTGCACTAATGCTTAAGCTGCTGACACTATTCAAATGAACCCTTCATGTAATCCCTCCGTCAGTGCCACGGTAATGTCCAGAAAGGTGCTATTTACAGTCAGAATGGTTCAAGAAATGAGAGCGAGGAGGAGGGTGCTGCCACAAAAAAAAAACAATGTTTAAGCAGAACTATAAAGAGACTTGCATAAATATTAAAAGTCTCATAATTCATTTGCAGTGCATGTTTGATCTTGGCGAAGCATTAGGTTTGATGTCAATGATGTCAAATGCAAATGAACAATGCTGCAACATTTTTTTTAGATCTGAGAGCAATGAAACATTTTCAAGTCACGAACGGATGAATAAACGACAGAGTATCCGATTTTCCAACCAGAGCACTTTTTCAGTTTCTATAGAGATGAATAGAGACAGTGACTTTTCTTTTTGCACTTCTAAGCTCATCTCTGGTTCTGCTGGGCTTTCACAGGCTGTCCTTCAGATCTGACCCTCTGAAGTAGCTCTCAACCCACTCACTGACTGATCATACTGGCCAACGTGTTCTGTGGCCATGCATGCTGCATGTGGGCACCCCAGACTACATCTCTGAAACTCAGACAGGTGTGAGTGCTCAGACTGACACAGGGGCCACTGAAACCAGCCATGTACATGACCAACATACAGACCAGCACTGCTTTCCTCATCACATACTATTCAGTTTGTGAGGAAAAAAAGTAGATGCAATCCAAATCGCCTTTACATCAAAACTAGCATTAAAAGGATACTATTTCAAACTATTTCTAGATAATTTTTGTTGATGCATCCCTGCATGCTACAGTATATTTTTTTTCCCACAACCCCCTGTACAATGGAAGTTCTGTTTCGACTTTCTATTGTAGACAAGGGACAAGGAGTGTGATGCCACAGAAGGCATTAAATTCATGAACCTGAATGTTAACGTCAACATATAACGAGGAATAATTTTTTTTCTTGACCTTAAAGAATTACTTTTTCTGTACTTCCACAGGTTTCCGACACGGTTAGAAAATGAAGATACAACACAACCATGTTATGCGTCAATGACACTTAATCAGAAACTTGCCCCGTCTAGTGTGATAATATGCAACATTGGCATTTAGCATTAATATTAAAGCATTTTGGTCTTCATATGTACATTTTTACATATGAAGAGTTCAGATGCAAAAGCCTCTAAATGCCATTTGAAATTTTCTTCTAAAGTGACTACTTTTATCAAGCTTGTATATTTAAGTTCAGTAATTTCACTTAAATGACAATTAATAGGTAATTATCATTGCCATTTAAGTGAAATTACTCAACTTAAATAAACAAGCTTGATAAAAATTATCATTTTAGAAGAAAATTTCAAATGGCACTTAGAGGCTTTTGCATCTGAACTCTTCATATATATACTCCTTCAACCTATGAAAATAAGCCATTGTCTAAATCTGGCACATTTGCATCATCGTTGTGATCTTTGATAAACGTATCCTGTTTATGTGAATAGCCTAGGTATGTCCACCAGTAAATTAAATCATTTGGTTACACTTTATTTCGATAGTCACTTTAGACGTTCTACTAATTATAAGTAACTTTTCAACTACATGTCAACTAACTCTCATTAGAGTATTAGTATATTATAATAGACTGTCAGTAGACTGTTAGGTTAGGGTTAGGTGTTAGGCTTTGGGTTAGGAGAATAAGTTTACTTGTAGTCGCCAAGTCACTTATATCTGTTGGGGGACCAACAAAATAAACTGTTAGCAGATATTAATCTGACAGTCTACTAATACTCTAATGACAGTTAGTTGACATGTAGTTGAAAAGTTGCTTATAGTTAGGAGAATGTCTAAAGTGGACAATCGAAATAAAGTGTTACCAATCATTTTCTTATAGACTTGGACGTCAGCATTAAATGGCAATTTGCCCCATGTGTACTCTAAATGCACAGCATAGATCTTATTGTGAACAATTCATCAGTGCACTTTTCATTTTTCGAAAATCTCCAAAGGTTTCATCTAAATTAGGGTGACCAAATGTCCTGTTTTAGCTGGCCGTCCTGACTGTTTTTATAAAGTGATGAAAATGAAAATTGAACTGACCGGCACTAGAATAATCTTCACCTGCGGTGCCGCATGTGACGTAATCCATTAGAGGCTGCCATGTGGGCGGCTCTCTTAACACTCACAACTAGCAAGCAGACAGCCGTCTGAGCACTTCTGCCCGCAACATTCTAAAGCGCAAATGCACATTTACCAATGAGTTTACCAAGAAATTCCATTGGTAAATGGAAAGTGGAAGGCTGCGCGCACCGTGTGCAAAAATGACACATATCATGTTTTGGTGTCCAATGGGGGTGCCATAGATCTTATAGATAATATTTTGTAATTATAACAATTTTAAAGTAGGCCATAGCCTACTTTAAATGTATTGAAATTTATATGAATAAAATTCGAGTACCATTTCTCATTGTGGGCCGAGAGTCCTGGTTTTCGGTAATCAAAATATGGTCAACCTAATCTAAAAGCCATAGCTGGAATTTGTGGTGAAATCAACAGACTTCTCTCTGGTGACGAATGCAGAACTTCTCCAATTTAGTGTGCTAAACCCCTGTCCCTGTAACCTCGCATTCTTGTGTCTCCACTTTTTAGTGCAATGCCAAATGCACAGAATCCCAGAAGTCCCTCTAGTGTGATAATATGCAATATTGGCATTTAGCATTAATATTAAAGAATTTTGGTCTTCATATATACATTTATATATATATATATATATATATATATATATACACACACCTTCAACCAATAAAAATGCACTTTTCAGTGCAATGCCAAATGCACAGAACCCCAGAAGTCCCCACCCTACATTTTTTTTCTTTTTTGAGAATCCATTACACTTGTGTGCACATCACAATAGAGAAGAAAATATGTTCTACTTCTGTTTTAACACTTGTTTTTGACTCAAATATGAAGTTCAAGGAAACTCAAGTAAATTATCTCTGTGAATTAAGATCTTTGCTATAAGCCTTAGAAGAATCATCTGAGATAGTGTTGGAGGGACCAGGATGAGTTCCCAGTGAACACACACTACACACTACTAAACAAAAACTACTATGAATTGCCTCAGAATACTAAAAAAAAAAGGATGAAGGAACCCTTGTCCTGACAGGGAATCAAATGGATATTTTTTATTCTGTCTGTTCCCATCCGTCTCCCTCTCTGCGCCCACCCTACACAGCCCTTTATTTTTATCTCCACCGATGCGCTTGGGGCAATGTGACTTTGTCTCATTTCACGTCCAAAGATCGCCATTGCAACAGCACTGCCGACAGCTAAATAGTCAAAAGCGATCCAAACAACAGATGAAATGTACAGAGGAGAAGAAAAAAAATCCTTTGATGTACACTATTTATTAATGGGCTGTGACGATAGGACAGACCAATGCCTATCTGTAGTGCTGGACCTGACTGAGAAATGAATTGTGGGAAAACTCATCATCCTCAAGGTTGGCAATGCGAGTACCTCAAGTACTTGTGCTGGGCCCCATGCAACCCTCATAGGAGGCTTTTATGAATGTACGACTAGATACCTGACCAGCTCTCACCTATTCATGTTACCATGCAGGTCCATTAATGACTCCACCATGGGCAGCCCTGGAGGCTCTTGGCACTTCTGCGCTGGCTTTATTGACTGTTCTGACATGCTGAGGTCTCAGGAGAGGTGCTGGGGAGAGCAGTGAGTCACACAGCTGCAGGGCCAATGTGACAGGCCTGACAGACACATACTCTCCATGCAGAAAGAGAAACCATGCATTCAGTCTAGGAGATTGGCCCACGGTTGCATTCAGCCACCATGTCTCTGTAAATCTATGCAATATGGCTTGGGGAGACTGGATATGCCATCCCGCAAGCAACTTGCATTAGGAATTTATAGGCTCCTGTCACACATTCATTAGCCACATCAATTCCTGTGATTTTTTTTTTTTTTACCAATCAATCAATCAATCATTTATTTATAGAGCACATTTAAAACACGACCGAAGTTGACCAAAGTGCTTTACAAGGAATAAAAGAGACACAGATATAGAACTGTAATACAAACTTAAAACCAAACGAGACAAGAAGGCACTCAATAAAAAAAAATTAAAAAATAATAATAATAAATAAAAAGAACAGAAAAACAGAAAAAACAAACAGGAAGACAGATTACAGGGTGTTAAAAGCCAGGGTGAATAGATGAGATTTTATAAAAAAAAAAAATAAATAATAATTAATTTTCTTCTGAAAGATTCCTACCATACAATTCATTAGGGCCTAATATTAACACGCCCCAAATCCGGGTATATAAAACAGTGTCACTCGCCAGTTGGCCGGTAACATTTTTATGAATCCTAACAGCGCATGAACGTGAACACTCTGGACAGTTGACGGGCCTGTGATGAATCGTCACAAGAGTTTAAGCCTTGAAAAATTAAATATTCAAGCGGAAGAACATGTGAAAAGGAGCTTATTTCATTACTTGTGCGCAAACATCTGAAGTGCGCGTCCAGAAAGTGAATCTCAGACAGAGTGTGAATACTAAACTGAGCTCTCTTTCACATCTTCTTGCACTTGAACAAACAAATTCACACAAAATTATGTCAAAAATTGTGAGTATCCTAGTAAACATAGTCGGCTATGTCTTATGAGCATAAACATTTGAGAATGTAAACGCATGTGTACAGTATCAGTATATTACATCAGTGAATTTGCTCTTAATGAGATAGCAGTAAACACGTTTTTCTTTTCTCACTGAACTCGGCATAAGTGACATGATATTCAACTAGAAATTTTAATTATGAATTGTGAAAGGTGGCCACTATATGACAGGTGGTTGAAAATGAATAGGGATCATTTCAGAGTTATTACACTTTGAGGAAGGACTGTGAAGACCAATATTTTTGGTTTGGAATAACAAGTACCAGTGAACCAGTACCAGTACCAGAACCAGTACCAGTATAAAGTATATACTTGTAAACCACCAAGCATAAACGTACCAAGTAAATGGGGTTCAATTTGTCATCTAATCAGCAAACTCTTTAAGTAGTACTCACAAGTACACGAGCCCCACCTTAATGGAGTGCGTTTAGCTGATCAGCCCAATGAGTTTAGTACACAACTCTGCCTGTGGGCTTCCCTGGGGCCTTCGACTGTCGACTTCATTTAGCCTGTTCCGTTTCTCACGCTGGGAGAAATACACAGTCTATGGCCTATTGAAGCGGAATGGAACCACAAGAAACCACCTTCAGGAGGCTGATTTACCTGGGGCTGTTTCCACAGCAACGCACCCCAGGGAGGTCTCGGAGACAAGAGCGAGGATGCCCGAGCCCCCACCAACACCCCCCACGAAAAAGACAGAATTTCATGCAATATATACAGAGGAGATGGTGTTTTCTAGCATGCAGAGGAGGAACGGAGACACACACTGGATTGTTTTTCCATGCCGATGCACATCCACTAACCTTTTCAGCGACGATAGTTCATCTCCCTCACTCGTCTCCACTACACTCGCACAAAAGCGCCCTGCAAAGGCCGGGCAGAGAGAAAACACACAGTAATTGCTGTCACACAGCGGCTAGATGTGTTAGCCTGCAGTCCTACATGTACAACAGCCACAAATACTGCCGTTTAAAACGGCAAACGTGGGAACGGTTCAACCCTTGTCTGGTTTTGTTTTCGCTTCACCTGCAGAGCTGCGGCTTAATGAGAGTGCGTTCATTAAAGGAAGTCGTCATTAGAATTGCTTTTATGTTTTGTCAGTGACACTTATAGTGCCACCGCTTGTCAACGAGCAGAAGTTCAGCTACAAATATGCCATTTAGGCTTAGAAAGAGCTATAACCTGTATGCGTCGAAGGATTCTGGGGGATAATAGCCTCGTGACAAGACAGGCTGAGGAATGAGCGTCCCATCTGTATGTCTAGCGCCCCACCTGCCCTGTCCTTCTGTCCATCTGAGCAAATGCCCGAGCACAATCCCATGCTGCCAGAGACAACATACAATGATTAATAAACACAAACACATACAAGCCACACCTCTGCGCTGGCAATGGACATTGTAATGGCTACAAATTTAAAGCTCATAAAGGTGCTGTTAATACACCTAAAAAAAAAGTTTAAAAAAAAAAAAACTGACAGCTGTGGTTGCCAAAAACTTACAATAAAAAAATGGTATCAGGTTTACAGATTTAACTTAAATATGCAATATATATATATATATATATATATATATATATATATATACACAACTGTTTTTAACTGATATAATGTTAATATGCCAACCTGTATTAATATCTGTACCTTTTTATTACACTGACACTCACCAAAAACAGGGGGTAATGAGTCACATGATTAATCAAAGCTCATCCACAAACTGTGAAAATACTCAGCCCATTCTCACCCCCAAGGCGTCACTTAACTGTGGGAACTTGGGAAGCATTTGGACATGCTTCAATATCTGACGCTTTAGATTCACAGTGTCATTCACACACTAAACACGTCACTAGTGGTAAGTAACACACAATACTGACGTAAATGCAATAAACATTCATTTCACAACAGTTTAGAAGATACAGTTATTTGGACAATAAATAAATTCATTAAATGTAAAATTTCAGCCAGGGAATTCTGGGAATGTCCATTTACAAATTTTTACTTCCAAAAATTTAAATATAAGTTAAATTAAATACAAGGTTAAATATTTTACAGTAATTCATTGTATGTAGTAAGTAACTTTTAACCAATTCATTTTTTTTTTACTGCCGTATTTTACCATTAAAATCGCAATCACTTTTTTAAAGGGATACTCCACTTTTTTTTTTTGGAAATAGGCTAATTTTACCACTCCCCCAGAGATAAACAGTTGAGTTTTACCGTTTTCGAATGTATTCAGCCGATTTTTTAGATATTTAGAAGAATATCCGTAACCAGACAGTTTCTGGTCTCATTGACTTCCATAGTATATTTTTTTTCTACTATGGAAGTCAATGGGACCAGAAACTGTCATGTTACTGATATTCTTCTAAATATCAGAAAATCGGCTGAATGGATTTGAAAACGGTAAAACTCAACTGTTTAACTCTGGGGGAGTGGTAAAATTAGCCTATTTCCAAAAAAAAGTGGAGTATCCCTTTAAGTGTGAGGAGCCGAGGCAGGTTGTCACGATTTAAACTTCAGTGAATAATTCTCACTTTTTAGAAGTCTGTTTCTGTCTAGACATGCCTTAAAGACTTGGTTACAAAGATGGGGAAAAATAAAAATATATTAGGCCTTGACACTTGACATGCTCACTGTCACAAATTTGATGATGATCATTTGATTAGTGACCTACAAATAATGCAGAAGCTCTGATAACTTTGAATAAGGTTTAATTATTTTACTTTAATTAATGCACTTGGTATTATTAACTAAATTAATTTCATAAAATTAATCATTAAAAAAAGTTGAAGTATACAAATTAACAAACCAAGATTTATAAATACTTAAAAAGTTAATTTGTTAATTCATGTAACCTAATGTTAGTAAATGCTTATACCCAAATTTCTAATTATCTTTTCTTATTTAAAATAATGTTCAATTTTGTGTAAATTAGATTTTGCATCCCATATTTTCAATGAGCACTCTGTGTATTTCCTGTGTTTCCCTCTGCCTCTATTTTTATGTCAGATGGAAAGAAAAAGGCAAGCGTTCTGCTCCATGGATAAATCACAGATTGTGGCACGTGGTGCTACTTCCTGTTGCCATGACTGCCCTGAGAACTACAATTTTAAAGGATTTTTTTGCCACCTCAACATGATGATTGAAGAAAAGAAAAAAAAAACCCTCTTATTTATTAAGAAATTCTGATTTGAATCCAACTGAAAATGGCAATTTTACACTTTCTCACAGAGACAGGGGGTGACAGAATAAATTTAGTCTCTGAATTTGATGGCTTATTCCTTTTAAATGCCCGTGGAATTTATGATTTAGTGGTGAACGTAATGTTTCATAATTGCATGGTTTCATTTCGGAAGTCACAGGTGAGAATAAACGAGTATAAAGAGGTGCGCTTGAAAAGAAGAAAAATATGGTCTTTTAAGTGCTCATTTATAAAACTAGCAAAAGGGAGCACTGAAAAAAAAAATATCTGAAAGGAGGAAGTGCACACAGTGGAAAAAGTTTGCGTTAACGCCTCTATAATTGACTGAGTTCAAAAGCCTGGCTTCTTAGTCAAAAACCAAAGCGAATTAGCGTCTGCCGTCGCTCCTGCAAAAGTCTGGACCGTACAGGTTGAATGCATGCCTTATTAAAATTAATTAGTTCTTAACGAGGTTCTGACTGTCACTTTCTCGGGTTTTGATGCGCATTCTTTCAAGAATGAGAGTGTGACACACGCATAGGAAAGTTTTCAAACATATTAGACAATAATGATCTCATCCGTATTACTTCCAAGTGCAACAAAAGGAACCTTTCCAAATTTGAGCACAATGAACAAAGATGCCAGTGTTTGGTTTAGTCTGAGTTTTGCCAAGAGCAGTACTCCACGTTAAACGGCACACTTAATAAAGAGCATGCATGTACAGTTTGTATTTTAAATAAATGCCACTTTTCTCCATATCGTCGGCTGGTAGTGGAGTAATTTCTAACACCAACAAGTTCTCATTGTTCATCTACAGCACAGAGGTGAAAGACACGCTCTCTGTAGGGAGACAAAGGTGCATGCATTTATCATGAGCGCTCTGTGTATCTATCTCTGCAGTACTCTCACAATGCAACGCCGGCAACAAGGTCTCTGCAGATTCATGAGCGTGAAAAATGGATGAATAAATGCATGAATAAACAGTATGGTGAGGAAACATATTCATGAGATAAAACATTTATATTTGCATTCACAACAAAATGGCTATTGCAGTTTCCCGTCCCGTAAATATTAAATAAAGGACGTATTGATAGAGATGAATTAAATACATTTCCACGGGCGCTGAGCCTCGGGTTCAAATCTGTCTGACTTGATAGCGTCACATTTGACCTCACTTGAGTCAGTTTTGAATCAATATCCTCCTTGTGAAAATTGGGAAATGTGTCATCAAATTTGAACATGTTTTACTCCGCAAGCATTTCTTTAACTTAAACAACAGTAGTTATAATCCATTTATTTATTTTTTGAGCATAGACCTAAAAAATGGAATTTCCCAGCCCATTCTCACCCCCAAGGCGTCACTTAACTGACGCCTTGGGAAGCATTTGGACATGCTTCAATATCTGATGCTTTAGGCGCCCTTTAGCGTCAGTTAGATGACGCCCTAGGATCGCGTGTACCCTACCCCCACCCCACACCTAAACCTAACCGCGTCCTCTAACAGACGCTTTCCTTTAGCGTCAGTTAGATGACGCCGTAGGATCGCGTCATGTAAGTGACGCTAAAGGGCGCCTAAAACGTCAAATATTGAAGCATGGTCAAAGGTGACGCCTTGGGGTGAGAATGCGTTGAATTTCCAACTTAAACTGTTACAAATCTTGATTGCTTTTTAAAGATACTTGGCAGATTATTACTAAACTGAACAAAAAGGTTAAAAATAAATTAATTGATTAATAAAAAACAAAAACAAAACAAAGTCACCTTAAAGAAATACCATTTGAGATTTTGGATGAAATACATATTCTCCAAAAACACATTTTACTCTAAAACCTCAGGAAAGCCATACATCTAAACAAATTGCGTTCCAAATTAGAGGTTGATATCTCAAAAGATTAGTTTTCAGCAAGATTTTGTTTGGGCGCAGTACCAAATTTTTGAAATTAGAAATTCCTTTTCCATTCATTTCCAATGCGAGGAGATTGTTTGTTTACTTTTATACTCTTCCTTTAAAAAAAAGTTGATTGCTCGATACATTTGCTCCAAAAATTAGTTTGTTGTCAATCACAGTTCTCAGATATTTATTATTGTCAATCATTTCAATATCCACATCATTTATCATTGTCATCCCTGTACTCAATGTTGACCTTTCAAAGTCAATCAACATGTCATTAGTTTTTTCCATTCCATATTTAAGTGAAGGTACAGGTATGACAAGAGTGACTATTTTTTTTTCTCAGGACCATTTAACCTTTTCAAATCATGTCCATGATTTTGTGTGTGTGTGTGTCCTGGTAAACCCAACATTACGGGGAGAAAATATCCCCACAAATATGTCAATTTACGAAATACTTGTCTTTGAGGGGGCATTTTTTGGTCCATTTAATGAAAACGGCTTATAAATCATACAAATTTATGTTTTTTGAAAATGTAAAATGCAGAAAGTTTTCTTTGATGGGTAGGATTAGGGCTAGGGGATAGAATGTCCACTTCTAAAAATCATGATAACGCGTGTATGTGTGTGTGTTCATATAGCAAATGTGCCAAAACCTTTACAAGTTTCATACCATTATGCTTTAAGCAAAAGATTCTTTTGAAAAAATATATAAACAAATAAAAAGTGACTGAAGAGCACCAGAGGGTTAAATCAGGTAGAACAATAGAATGATGGACGGATATACCGATAGATGGATCAAATTTAGAACAATAAGATAGATCGATAAACCAATGGATAGAATGAACGAAAGACAGAATGAAAGAACAACAATGACCGACAGATAGACAGATGCCACTGATCATGTGCATTACAGGCCAATTTACCTCCATTTTTAATAGTGAATCTTTACTAATTCAATTAAGTAATTAGTTACTATTCTCAAGTCAAATCTTGATATTCCGAGGTCACGTCTCAGTTGCTGTGACTGTAGTGTATAATTAGCCTCTCTTTCTCTTTTAAGACACGCATCTCTCAGTTAACAAGCCCTAAATACCACCTGTGTTGTCAGACAGCTCTGGGTAAGTCATGCCGGAGCCCCACAACCATAAGCACTCATAAGCAGATGCTTGTACAGGCTTCTGGCACATTGAGCTGTGAGAAAAGTCACTTTCTTCCTCTCTTTGATCACTGCATATAACAGGCTGAAAAAAAAACAACCCCTCAAGTTCATCACGCTGCAAATAATTACCACAGAAAGGTGGATCGCTCCAAGGAGCTCAGAGTAAACGGCTGATTTTCACAGCTCGCAGCTGCTTTGAAGTTGCTTAGCTACAACAAAAGGCTAAAGAAGTTAAAAGAGCACTTGGGTTTTAACTTTTCCCACCGTTCGACAAGTATTCGCCTTTATTTACCTATCCCAACCTCCTTTGTTCGGTTTTAAATATTAGCCAGTTGTACTGTGAAGCTCAGATAAGTAACCCTGCATTACATTAGTACAGTCAGCACCTTGTAGGAAACACGTAGAACAACCTGCGTGTGACAGCCCGAATCATTCTCGGCCTCTTAAAATGCCAAACCACTCCTGTCCCCTCGGTGCCTGAGAGTCTTTAGGTCCCTTAAGATCCCGCCTGACTGGATTCATTAATGCAGGAGGAAGTCTCTCTCCGAAATCTCTCCCAGTGCACAATGCTCTGCGAGGCGGCAGATAAGTCCAGCTCAGCTCGTCTCTGGAGCTCTGTGGGGAGCTAAAAGATCCTTGAGCGGGCTATGACTTCCATTCCTCATGCGGGAATGTCGAAACTTTATGCAGTGGCGAGCGTATGCGCATAAGCAAAACCACTACCGCTTGATTGCCAGGTCAAAAAACCTTCAGTTTTAAAGCGTCCTCGAGAGGGAGAACATCTCATTATTAGTCGAGGCAAGTGATTGCAAACAAAATGGTTGTGATAAACTAGTTTTTCTGATAAAATGTTTTCAGGAGTGCGTAAAGCACAAACCTGATGAAAGTGCTGGTTCAGATGATGGACTAGCAGGTGGACCAATAGAAAGCTAGTTCTACTGGACCAATAGAAAGTTTGTAAAGCAGCATGGTCACCAACAGTCCATTTGCTGACCATCTAATGCAGAAAGTTCACTTTCTCGATCTGGCAAAGTCTAATCTCTTTATATAACTTGTGATATTTGTATTATTTATATCAGCAATTCCGATCATCCAAAAGTAGTTTCAACATATATACATTAAATAACAATAAAATTGCAATATACATATAACTTATAAATGTAGAATATAAAATGATTATAAAATATAGAAAAAAAATGCTTTAAAGGGTTAGTTCACCCAAAAATGAAAATTCTGTCAGTATTTACTCACCCTCATGTTGTTCCAAACCTCTATGTGTTTATTTGTTCTGCTGAACACAAAGGAAGATATTTGGAAGAATGTTTTACTCAAACAGATCTCATTCCCCATTGACTATCATAGTATGTATTTTTTCCTACTATGGAAGTCAATAGGGAATGAGATCTTTTTGATTAAAACTTCCAAATATCTTCCTTTGTGTACACATAGAGGTTTGGAACAACATGAGGGTGAGTAAATACTGACAGAATTTTCATTTTTGGGTGAACTAACCCTTTAAAAACACAACCAATTGGCGTAACAAAAGTATACAAAATAGGGCTGTCAAGCGATTAATCGCGATTAATCGCATCCAAAATAAAAGTTTGTGTTTACATATGTGTGTTTATATATATATATATATATATATATATATATATATATATATATATTAATAAAAGTTTGTGTTTACATATGTGTGTTTATATATATATATATATATATATATTAACACATATGTAAACACAAACTTTTATTTTGAATGTGATTAATCGCGATTACTCGTTTGACAGCCCTAATACACAAAGTATTTTTTTTACATAAATGAACATTTTTATTCAGCAAATATGCATTTATATGCATTTATGCATTCATGCATTTATTTTATTATAGTTTTTTCTAAATTATATTTATGCAGTATTATTATAATCCATTTATTTACTTTTTTAACCATATAGACCTGAAAGTTGACTTTCCATCCTAAATTGTTGTAAAGCTTGAATGCTTTGAAACACACGCTTAGGTTTGGTCTCTTTTAAAAGAAGACGCTTGGCAGATTATTGCTGAAGTGAAAAAGGTAAAAAAGAATAAATAAATACATAAATAATTAAAAAGCGAACTTAAAGTTATAGGTTTAAATTTGTGTATGAGATTTTTCACATAAGAACACCAGCACAATGGCATCCCATGCTGGGAACCAGCATCCAAAACACAACATATGCTGGTGACCACTTAAGCTGTTTTTTTTTCTTTTTCAGCAGGGAAAATGCACATCTGCTACACAAAGCTGCCATGTCATCTTTATTTAGTGTCTTACTTCTTGCTAGCATACAGGAGTCTCACCGTGTTTTCCAGGGACGGTTTCTACAATGTCCTCTTACTGTCTTGGTGAGGATTTGCCCCTGAGTTTTTTGACAGGAAAAGGTTTTGAGTCTTGGGAGGCAATGTCAAGCAAAATTGCAAACAACTTTAAGAGTTCCACCATAACACCAGCTGTAACACCTCAGTCTGATCTCCTATTAGACTGTCAGCAGCTTGCGCAGCCTGACAGACCAAACGGAGACGAGTGGGACAGCTGTAGCAGCAGCCTAGCCGTTTAGCACCTAGCTTTAGCGCTGCACCGCCTTTTGAGCGCAGCGGCCAAGACTGAATACGGATGGAGGGAGGCGGTGACTCACAGGAATCAGCTTCGAGAACCTGTCGGGAATAGTTAAACACGACACTCAACACAAATAATAAGCACCGATTGTATTTCTCTAAATATTTCCCTTGCTCTTGGGAGGAGAGAGCCGCAAGGGAAGTTTTCCTCCTACTAAAGATGTTGACCTTTACAAATAGAGTTGTGTCTCAGCCAAGGCTGGCCTCCCTCCTCGTACTCTGCACTAAGCTGCTTTCATTTCCATTTCAAATCAAATCATTTCTTTCTTTCTTTTTTCATACAGTCACCCAGACGCCCACAGCACTGCTTTGTTTTAATGCGAATTAGCAGTTTGTACTGGAGACGGGCAGAATTATTGTGGTGGGCTGATGCTTTTATTTGGACGTTCTGTATGGCTTTTGCATTATAAGGTCACGCAAATGCATGACCACATAAAACATGAACTCACATTCAAGGCAGGTTTGGAAAGAAGAGTAAAAAATGGCCAGGAAATGGCGCATTTGGAGTGCGCTGACATGTTAAGAGGTGCTTCTCATGGGAACGGCAGGTTCGAGTCGAGAAATTGCTAGTAAATTTCACAAAGGAATTGCAAGCAACACTTTGAATTTAACGTGAAATTAAGTAGAAACACTAAAATAGTACTTTCTTCTCCCTTTCGTTTAATTATATGTAATATTACCCTTTTTTAAATACGGGTCTTTATACTATTTGCGCTCCTTAGCATCAAAAGAGTTTGAAAACCCCTGCTCTAGGAGAACAAAAACACTGAAAGGAAGACAACTCGATCAAAAGTCTTCTTATGTCATCTCCATTTAATTCCAGTGCCATCTAGGAAAAATGTACAGACTCAAACTCAAATACACACTCACATACTGTATGTAAACACGTTCATACTCTTACATGCAGGTACTTATTAAGATCTCCTTCTCTACCTGCAGAGAAACACCCTTTGTGTGTCATATTCAATGTATTTCTTCTTGCACACACACACAGAGTCGGTAGGCTCAGCGGGGGAACCTCATGCTGTGTGCTAAGGGACACGGGTGTTGTATTATACCAGGGGTGACAAATGAAAGCTGGCATACTAAAAGAAACGGCAGCTTATTTGGTATGCTAATGTGAGAGGGAGAAAGAAAACACAGGAGGCTGGCGTGGAGCCCATGAAAGAAAGATCAATTCGCTCCAATTGGCTCCAGCCATCCTTGGTTTTCTCCAGACTCTCCCACTGGGAGAACTGCGGCATCCACCTGGGACTCCATCTCTCTTTACACCACCTATTCTTCAAGTTGGTTTTAAAGCCCAGACAGCAAATGCGCAAAAAAAGAGGGGGCGTTTCTAAGGGAAGGTTGGGAGGTTGTAGCGGCGTGTCAACAAGCTTGGCCGTCTTGGAATTGTATCACCCCAAAATAAATTCTGAAACTCTGTGTGCAATGCATGGTTTGTCCGATAGATATAATCATTTAATTGTGCATTTCTTTTAAAGACTCAACGACCAATCGGGAGAAGCAAAACCACAAGGGCTGCGTCTGAAAACTGATAAATGCTGCCTTCGTAGGACACATTCCAAGGTCGGAAGGCATCAAGGCACGTTATAAAATGTTAGTTTCCCGTCCTGTCCCCTGAGATGCCTTCATCTGATCGATTTTTCAAGGCAGCATAGACGTATCCGTCGCTGCCTTTGAAATCCAACAATCATGTGCTTTCCATTCGTGACAGATGAGCTAGAAAAATAAAGATTGCGTCTGAAAGTTGCGGCTGCTAGTCAGTTTGTGCGTAAATGTCAATTTTTGATCAACGTTTTCCACTTATGTCATTTCTGAATAATTGTACTGACTTTATCTTTGAATTTTGCTCAGCATAATGAAAATCGTAATTCATGTTGAATGGAGAGACTAGGGGCATTTTTCAATAGCTAATTGGTTTGAACATGTCCACATATGCAATCTTTAAACATATTCCAAATTAGGAAAACGTAATGCAGCCAAAGATATATTATGAGAAACGTGAACCATTTGTTCGTCCCTCGAGTATTTCGTTTATTTGTCAAGTCCTAAACGAATCGCTAATGAATGACACGTCAGTATACAGTTACACAATACAGTCAAACAAATAAACAAACCTTTAAAATCATTTGTGTAGAGATTGAGGAGTGATGCATGACACAGTCAAAAAATTTCCAATAACCCTGAAAAAAGGTTTTTGGCCACAATGTTCCTGTGTTCAATGCTAGCTGCTAGCGGTGTTGTGCAACCAATCTTCCAGAAAAAACTTTTTTTTTTACGACTACCTAAATAGTTAGAGACATAATAATCTGAAACAGTCCTGTTGGCATTGGCATGTGGTGCGGACGCCTATTAATTAATCCAAGAGTGCTGCCCTCAAAGAAATCCATAAACTGAACCTCTCAGTATAACGTATAGCACATGTAAGAATGCCCCAAACCAAAAACATATTGAGAGACATTTACATGAAAGTCTTTGGAAAAGTAATAAACTGCTGCGTGGAGTTTTTAAGTAAGAATCACTTATAGTTGCAAAAGACCTGCACACTTTAAATGTACAGTCCAGTAGCTGTCTTAAATAATCCCTGGGCTCTCAACCAGTCAATTGCAAAAGTAAAATAATTATATTTTAATTAGTAGTGCTTGCTAAGGCAACCATCACTGTTGCCTAACACTTTGGGTGTTGGGGATTTGAACTAACTCATAATCCTAAGTACATTAAACGTTTGAGCGTAACTCATCCTGGATTGTTAATGCAATGAACGTGAATGATATCTCAAAGAGGTGTGCTGTTACTTTTCTGAACGATTTTACTTGGCAAATTCACCAATTTTGTAGGTGATTTCAATAGTTTTGTGTGAGGGCAGCCGCACAGACTTCTCTCACGTTCAGGTTGGTCAAGCGAATTTGCCGTGTTGACCAACAGAAAGCTGCTTGGTTTGAAAGTGCCTTCTGTGTGAACGGAGCACTGCTTCAACCTTCTTTTTTTCCACACAAAATTTCACTAACATGAACATACTGAAAGCAAGACCTGAATCATATAAAAGCACTCTTTGACTGGCCACCTAGAACTAAATAAATCACCTTGCAACCACAGGCAAACAATCAAACAATGCAACACTAAAGAAGAGGTGTTCATGGGAACATGTGAATAAATCTAGATTTAAATTCAAAGTGAAAAGATAAGCTGATCAATGCTGACCTGATATTTTATCTATATCCAAAACGAAAATTATAGAGCATTAAACACTCTCATGTAATGCCTGTTTTATTTATACTGGAAGAAGGAGGGTACCCTCGCGCAGAAAGTCCACAAGTGAGACCACAAGTGAGCCCCCTGAACCCTCAATCACTTTTCCCTATGTTATTCCACGGAGTGAGTGAATCCGGAATTGCTGTTGAGCGTACATCGGTTGCACACTTGTACATCGGGAGTGCACTTAATAACGTCCACTGCAATTTCAGACACCACTATAAATGGCTGTCCCCTTAAATAATGCCCCATTCGAGGGCATAGGGGGCGATTTCGGACTCAGAAGTCATTCCACTTATGACTTTCCAGGAAATCCCTTATATGCACAAAGGCATCCAGCTATCGCTGCAGCTGAATAAAAAGCAGAAACGTTTTGCCTGATGAAACATAAAGAAAATAATCATATATGATTGTGAGAATTTATGGTTTATGAGTATTTTCATAAAGTAAATAAATATAGCAGGGCTAATTGACAGCCTTTATTACAGTATAAAACTAGCAAACATATTTTCTGCCTTATTCTGTGAATGATATGTTTTTACGTTGTTTAAAATCCATGATGTAATGCACAAGTGTTTGTAGTACATAAACCAATCATTAATTTGTCATAAGGAAAATATTACAGATTACAAATGATTTGTTATTGTTTAGCAGTGTATTTGATTTCTTAGCCAATTAAAAGCAAGAAAAAAAAAACTATCTATTAGACAAGGTCAGAAAAAAAGACTGGTTTTACATTTGACATTTCTGTCCCCCTCACTTCTGAAATGATGGCGACTCCTCTTAAACGAAGACGTTCAAAAGAAGAAAATGCAAGTGTGATTATTCATCTATGTCCTTGAGACTGCTTATACATCTTCACAAGGTTTGACACATTGTGATGTAGCTGGTGTAACTCTTTATAGCCCACTCCAGGAATAGGTGCTGAAACTCCAAGTGTGTCAAATAAATATATATATATATATATATATATATATATATATATAAAATTAACAAAATTAAATGCATTAGTACATTATTAAATACATTATATATATATATATATATATTAGTAAAATAGAAAAGTTATAAACTTAAGCTATATTAGTTCAGCTTCACATTTAACAGCTAGGCTCGGCCAACAATATGCGTAAAAATTGATATTTAGAATTTTGTTCAATCAAACATATCTAGTTTTCACAATAAAAAAGCAAGACACCAAAGTGTACCAAAAAGCCGACATGGATTTCCGAAGACCATGCCAATTCTGGCTCATGCACCTCCTCACACCAGGCTAAGCACCCCTATAAACGATACACAATCACGTTAAAGCCTATTAGACATGCATTAGTTACTCGCTCACTCACACACAATCACACACACACACACCCGCACTCTGTCTAAAGGAGGGGTGCAACACACACCTGAGGGGAGACTGTTGGGGCTAACGGCAAGATCCACATGATGACAGAGTGTCAATACAAAGCAATTTAAGGGCGCATGAGAAATCGACCCCCCAGATAACAGGCAATTTCTCTGCTCCGATGACTCCCGTGGACAGCCAAATAACCACAAAAACGAGAAGAGAAAGAGTGAGTCTACTGCTGAGAAGCTGTGATTTGGATCACGTTGCACTGGTTACTATTGCGCATTCACTAGTGGCTTCTCGATCGCCCTCTCACTCTCTTTATCCGTCTAGTTCTCTTTTATTTTCTGTCCATCTCTGCCTTAAACACACACACACACACATATATATGCAGCCCACCACTCTACTCAAGCCTTTAAACAGTAGCTTAAAACAAGATGGAAAGGTGTAAAACTTAACTTGAGGGTTCGAGATTTGGTGTCGAGTTAAATCCAACAGCAAGTTTGGGATGCTCATAATAAGATTTTCAAGACACAATCGGCACATATAGTACATTTATTTGTCATTCTACCTACTTTTAAAAAAGAAAAATGTACGCAGTAAATATAGAGTGTACAGTGAGAAATACTGTATGCAAGCTGCTCAACTTGACCTTCCGTTTTTAAAAGAAATTTACAGTAAATACGGATATATACGTATACATTTATGAATAATAAAAGCATTTAACTGATATTTGACTAAAAAAAAAAAAAAAAAAATCAAGTAAAGTAAAATTCTTCAAAGGGCCTTAAGTTTTGACTCATTTTTAAAGAATTGGTTCTTTTAGAGTGTTAATGTAAATTAAGCAGTTTTGCCAACCAATTGATAACTGTCCTAACTACGAATCATTATGGATGGATTCAATTTAGTGTATTGTTTCATTCAGACAGTTCATGTAAATGGTTTGCAAAATGTGTACTGCTTGATTTACATGAACTGTCAGAACAAACTGATTCACTAAAATGAATCCGCCTTTTCATATTAAATGAATCGATTCATTTTAGTCAGCTATTTAGTTTGGATGGTTCATGTAAATGGTTGACGTTCATGAACAGTCTGAACAAACCAACTCCTTAAAATGAATCCAACTATAATGATATAATGAATCAATTTGTTCAGATGGTTCATGAAAATGGTTCACAAAAAGACTTTAAAAAAAAATCGATTCATTTGGAATCTTTTTTGTTTGGATGGTTTTTGTAAGGTCGATAAACTGAGTTTGCAAACAATATAGTATAAATCTGCAATGCAGCATTTTGTCATGCTATTTGTTAAAGCTAAAAGTAGCTTTATACTGGACAAATTATATTTTGAAAACTAAGCACCTGTCACATTAATCAAAAGATCTTTGCTTCTTCTCTGGTATGACGGCCGTTCAACATAAATTACATAAAATCACAAATTACATTACAGTAGATGTTTCACCACAATGTTTTTAACCATTGAAACGCAGAGCGAGGCTTTGTAATGGAGAAATAACAATTAGGTAACACTTTACTTGAAGGGGTGTGTATAAGACTGATCTGTCTTGAATATATGAAGTAAGGTTTATGCACGTTTATGACAACTGTCATTAAGTGACTTTCGCTCAATAATGACATTTTGAATGCAACTATTCTTTAAGATGTCTTTGTTATGACATAAACCATAGCATCATAACCTCTCAGTGTCTTTGTCATGACAACTTGACATAAAATTAAGTTAAACTGTCATGTGGTTGGCTTTGACATTGGCTGTCATGAGCCCATTATAACTAATTGAATTTGTCATTAAAAAGTATAGATAGATTCTCTTTCAAAATAGCCTACCTCCCAATGCTTAAGGTTGACAACACATGTCTGTAAAAGTGCTGTCATGCCTTTTCACTTCTCAAACATCCACCTATATAGCACACAACTTGTAAATGGACTGCATTTATATAGCGCTTTCACAGACCCAATGGCCACCAAGGCACTTTACATTTTGTATGACATCTAACTGGCCAACGTTAACCCGCTAAACCGCATCCACTTGGGTTCACATACCAAAAACAAAAAGTAGATATCATATTATTCAGCCCACTAGTATTCCTTTCCAAACACAGTCATACATTTGAAGCCTTGACTCATTACATTTATGACTTTGTTAAGGGAATCAGACTCCAAGACTGAAGTTCAAGACTGAAAGAAAAGGGAGGCTTTGGCCAACAACAACCCCATTAAAGACTCTAATACAGAAATGCAGAGGAGTTATTTAATTGCCACATTATATTTCCTTATAAAACATTCAGAGCATGCAACGGTCGCATTCAAGAACTGTTTTTGTTGGTGCTCTCAGAGACCTGCCTGCTAACAGGGAGTATAGCTTAAAGACTGACACTTCCTGCAGGCAGTGTTTGGTAATAGGGTGGGTTGTCAATCACGAGCCGTTTCCCGAAGACGACACCTAGTCTATATATTCTCAGTGTTTGGGTGAGTGCGAGGTTACAGAAAACTTTATAGATTTATGACTAAGAACGCATTAATTTTTCAGAGATGCAGGATATATTGAAGGCATTCTAAGGGACGGGTGTTCTTTTTAATCATTTCCATGCATTACCAATTCATGGGGTCGCTGACTGATTTGTTTAATCATTCAGAGACTTTGTTAAAAGTATTTTGAAGGATATTAGTACTCTTTAACTCTAGATGTGTGCCATGTAGGTGGATGTTTGAGAAGTCAAAAGGCATGGCAGCACTTTTACAGACATGTGTTGTTAACCTTAAGTGTTGGGAGGTAGGTTATTTTGAAAGAGAATCTATCTATAGCTTGAGAGGTGTAAAATGTAAAACCTGATATCACACATTTTCTTTTAGACAAATGAAAAAATGAAACAAAAGGAAAAGAGTACATTATCATCACACAAGATTTCGAACACAAGGTTGTGGCTCATACCCAACGGGCTTGATCAAGCTGTTAAAGTGTGACTAAGATTTAAGGTGCGTGCTAGAGAGTAAATTTAAAGAGACTGGCATGAAAGACAAAATCAAAGGAGGTTTTTGAACCTGTCATCGCTGGAGTGAGACGTGTGGGTGAGAGGGACGCAGATAAGGGTGGACCTGCTTTGAGAAATGGTTCCTCAAGCAGTCTCTGACAAACTCACGTCCTCCAAATCATGTCAAACACGGGGTTCGAAGTTCCTCTGCTCTCAAGATCAACTAAAAATACCCAAACCCCAACAGAACTGTCATTAGATCCTCACAGAGCATCAAACTTACGGGCATCGGGAAAAAAAAAATTTGCAGTTAATCATTCTGACTCATGTGAAAGGCGTAGAGAGAGAGAGATCACAAGAAGTGGCGTGAAAAACTCCTCTTTTTCACGAACGCTAAATTACATTCACATCCAACAGCTCATAATCTTGTGGAAATCACAAGTGAAAAGGTGTGGGATCATGATGAGGTAACCATAGAAACACACACATTGTCCCTTCCTTGCGTGTTCTTTGTAAAAGAAGATGTCCTGACATGAGCATCATCATCCTTATTCACAGTAAAAGAGGATTTTTTTTGTTTGTTTGTGAAGAGATGAGTTTTCGGGGATTCGGCTGTCCGGATAGGGTTGGGAAGATCGTTCCACACTTTAACTCTTTCCCC
Organism: Pimephales promelas; assembly: GCF_988280905.1. NCBI lineage: Eukaryota > Metazoa > Chordata > Actinopteri > Cypriniformes > Leuciscidae > Pimephales > Pimephales promelas. Next base: position 25,567,358 of record NC_142788.1, on the reverse strand, counting down.
ACCAACGTTTTTGAATATTTTCACCAAACTTTCAGGGCCACCAGAATATTTTGTTGTATAAATATCTGAACATGCTAAACATGTAAAATGTTTTTTTTTTTTTTTTTTGCAAGCTTCATGCATTCAAAAACCCACATTCAAAAATTTGAATGGGGGTAAGTTTCATAAAAAAAGCAACATTTTGAGCAAAAAGCTGAGAAAATTGTGTTTTTGTCAAAGACTACATCTGGATCAGATTCAGAACAATGATCAAAAACATAGACGGAATAGATCGAGTCCATCAACATCCCCAAAGAGTCACAGTCCTATAGCTCATCCTGGGTCCACAATTCATTCAGTAACATTAGGCAGTTTTGATTTATTTGCCATTTAAAGGTTGCTACAGTATGTAGGATTTCTGCAGTAAAATATCCAAAAACCACTAGGCCAATGTTACATACTTTGTTTAGTTGATTACTTACAATATCCCAAACGTTTCCAAGTATTTGTAAATCGTGAGAAAATTGCAATTTTAACCAAGGAAACGGGGCATGTGAGTAGGGGTGAGGGAGGTTTCAGCTCGTACTGCCATATTAACCATGGCGACGGACGTGGACAACTGGGTTACCCATAGCGATACACTCACGCTGTTGTTGTTTGTTCTTTTTTCAAACATTATGGACCACGGCAAGCGGACTTTGAGACAGAAAGAGGACTAAAACGAAGATGTGAAACAGCGCTGTGTTACCTCAAGTTTAATTCGTGTAATAAATTGACCTGTGTGAGTATTAATTCAGCATGTGTTGCGTGTGGCGCTGGTGAGTCTCTCATTAGCAATCTTGCCCTGCTTCACACCACAGTCATGTTAAAAACATCAATGTATTCACACATCCATAAAACATCCATCAGCTTGATGACAAGATCCATAATTCCGCTTAATGCTTTGCGTCATCAATATACGCCTTTGTTATTGTAAGATGTTAGCGACCCCTAGCGGCGAAAAATTCGACATATTTTACCTTTAATGTGACGACCGCGTTATTTTGATATGAGTACATATGATGTTCTCCTCCTTTGCATGTTTTGATCAGGAGATTCTTTCTGAAGATGCGTATTAGCGCCCTCTCTATCGTACAACAGTAGGGTTGGGTATCGTTTGAATTTGAACGATTCTGATTCCGATTCCTTGCATTTTGCCGAGATTTCGTTATTTTTAGAAAAGTGAAGCCACACTTTGGACCGCCGACGTAAGGTACTCATGTTCGACTCGCACGGTTATGGCAACACTTCCGGTAGAAGCTTCTTCGTTGGTGTTGTTCAGCAGTTTCTTCTTCCGCTCGGAGGACTGTGAATATCGAAACTAGGAATCGAAATTTTAACTTTTGAACGATTCCGGGAAAAACTAAAAGTTAGTCCCGGTTCCAATCGATACTCGATTCTCGATACCCAACCCTATATAACAGTGAAGACACGGAAAGCCGGAAAATTTTATCAATGTTTTCTTATATTAAATGTTTTATAATCTTAAAAAAGCTTATATTTTAGGCTAGACCAGGCAATATGTATGTGCAGTCTTAAAGGCCTGTTCACACACCATGCTTGTTTCCATTCGACTGTGCGAATTTTCTATTGTTTTTCAATGTAAATATGCACTAGATGGAAGTCTTTAACCTCTGCAACATTCTGAAAAAGCGGTGCTCAAGTTAAACGATGTTAAACACTATAATATATATATATATATATATATATATATATACTGTATATATGAGTCTTAAGAGATTGTGCTTTTGTTGTTCTACTGAACTGCAACCTGCCTTTTTAACAGCAAAAACGCATTCTGTGTTAATTAGCCCTTAAGTGTGTGTCTCAAAACTGTTTCTATGGCAACAAGAACGCAATGACTTCACCAGTTGGTGATTGGTTCTTTTATTTAGAAGGAATGACTGCCATATTGTGAACGAGAAGTGCTACATTCTGAGTTATGAAGGGCCTGATATTACTGATGTTGTGCAGAGCAATCAATAACCATGCCGTTGTTGCAATGTGGTTTCTGGCCAAACTCGATGGGATTACACATATATTTTATACATGGACAAGCCTATTATTTTTACTATATTTTCTGATTGGTTTCCTTAGAGAAAACTGCAGTCGATGCTCCCTATGGCTATTCCATCCCTGCTTTAGTTTACGCCAAAGTCAGTGTAAAAATTAAAGCTGGATCTATGTGACTGTTCTTATTACCAAACTACAGATAATACTCTTATTAAGTGATGCATATACCGGTAGTTACCGTTTAGCCTGTGAAAGCCTGACACATGCTCTGGCATTCTAAACTCTAGAGACGTCTCCAACTGGATGCAGTAATTGTGCTTTTCATTCTTAATGATCTGCCAACTTTATAGGGCTAAGGATTTTTCCTTCCCCCTTCAGAAAGTTTGACCAAAACAGCCCGTTAAATGCCTGAGGATGTGTAATTAGGAAACTACAAGTCTAAAGTCTCTCTACAAAATGGTTAGGATTTCTCAGACATGCAGAACAGCCTACTAAAGTCTAGATTCACTGCAGTTCTATTAGAATATTATATATATACAAATATGATAGCAGAAACTGTTAAAAAACACAATAAACAGTTACTAAGCAATTATGCTGTGAAGTAAATAAATAAAAAAGAATGAAAAATGAACTTCAATATAGACTACTTTAATCTTATGTGTACTGTGTGTGTATATGATGAGTTCAGATGCAAAAGCCTCTAAATGCCATTTGAAATTTTCTTCTTTAATGATGATTTTTATCAAACTTGTATATTTAAGTTCAGTAATTTCACTTAAATAACAATTAATAGGTAATTATCATTGCAATTTAAGTGAAATCACTGAACTTAAATATACAAGTTTGATAAAAATCATCATTAAAGAATAAAATTTCAAATGGCATTTAGAGGCTTTTGCATCTGAACTCTTCATATATATATATAATATATATATATATATATATATACAGTATATTACAATGACCTTGAATACAGTTCATTCACTATTAAGTGGGTTTCTACTGGTATGGTATGTTGTAGTTTTAGCATTCAGTCCATAACCACAGAATTATGTAACTGGTATTCCTTTTTGACCAGTGAAACTTTGAGGTTGGGGATATTTCACAAAGTTTTCAGCAGAACCTCCTTTCCTTTAATGAGGCATAAGTTGTCAGTGAAAGCCAGTAGCTGTTCATTTCACAGATGTCAAACCTCTTCCTTCATCAGGATGATCTGCTCAGACTCCAAGCCATTCACATAAAACGCCTTTAAAATGGAAATGGGGTCATTCTGGGTCAACTCAACCAGGCCCCTGGCTAAAAAATGTGATAAAGAAAAAAAAAATTCTGGTAAAAGAAATACATAAATGAAGAAGGAAGCCAAAATATTAAATGCGTGTATATTTACCGAGCGATGCACTATAGAGGGGGGTCAAAATAACCATTTTCACATTCTAAAATGGCTTTAGAAACATATTTATTTCATTTTTAGAGATATACTGTAGGTCTATTAGTTAAATCTGTTTACTTTAGCAATCTTTCTTGCATCCCTTCTTTCAAATATCCCTGAAACTGATTCAAATATAGGTCCTTATACATGCACTTTTGAGAGCAAGTTCAAAAACCACCTGATATTGCTGGATTTACAGTATCAGTCGAGTATGAACGAAAGCAACCAGCATTACAGAGACTCGGCAACCAGAGTGTGAACGCCCATTGAGTCATAATTGCAAGTTACCATGACATTGTTTCATTTTTACAAAATGAGCTCAACACATTAGATTCCTGGCATTGTGACTACCACATAAAATGAGGCAGTCATTTGTAATCCTTAAAAACAAGCAAAGCGGTTTGTTTCTACATATTGTTGATGTCTCATTCCCAGGGATTTCCCCAACAAATCATCTGTCTCTGTCTCCTTAGAAAAAGAAACATATGCTCTAGTCTAGCCTATTTGAAAGACTTCACAGCATATACAGTAAAGAGCTATAAGGAATGACTGAGCTCAACTAAAAAATAAATCTATTAACCAAAGTGTGCATGCATGTGCATTTGTTCTCATACACACTACCTATAATGCAGAAGCTAGACTTTGTTTGGATTTCAACAAGCCATTGATGCCATAGAGCTAATGATTGTCAGATTCACAAACTAATTGTTCTTTAAAGTGGGTGTTTTTAATGAATCGATAGAACCGATTTGCAAATTGGCCTGCATCAAACTCATGCGTTATCAATCGGAGAGATTACTGAGTTAATAACACGCTCACTCGTTGAATCGAAATCACTTCACATCACTTCTAGTAATGCCAAACTGATCCCAATAACTCCCAGAGTAATTTGCTTCTAACAATAATTGGCTGACATCAAATAATAACTGGCTATTTAAATGTTCAAAATAACACTTCTGTTTTGGTTCTCTCAACCAGAACAAAATCATGCATAAATAAAAACCTTAATGGATTTAACATATAACATATATTTTTGTAGCTAAAAACACCAAAACAACAGGCATTTTGCAGATGAATTCATCACACACTTGTTGCCACAGTACACAAGTAACCTAAAGTGCCAGAATACAAAATTGAAAAGTTACCAGCCCAAATTCACAGAGATATTTCAAATGGCATATAGTTCTGTAATCTTAACACGTTTCACTTCACCCTAAAGATGGCTTCTCCATTTTTTATAGTTTCAAAACTATTGTGCTCGATTTACAAGTATCACATATTAGTAGAATATCTATTTGTCTGTTCCATTTCTTTTCTTGTAACATTTAATAACTCACATACACTAAGATATTAGGTGAAATATAAATCATTTGTGTTAAAAACACAATGGGGTCTTTGTATAATTGCAGTGATTTCCAACTGATTTTTTTTCTTGTCAAAAATTGAATCTCTTCAATAATATATTAAACCTACTTTACAATATTCATTATGTTCTTTTAGCATTTTATGCAAGGTCATACTAAAAGTCAATGATTAAAAATATGTTTTACAATATAGGCTGCAGTTTTGTCAATGGTGTTACACCTTTAGGGACCAGTAACACCACAGGTGAATTTGGAGGAAAAATGGAGGAAGCCATTACAAAAACAAACCTGCTACTAATGATCTCGTCACATAACGAAATCTTCAACATGTGAACCTTTCACATGTACAATGATCAATGTCACAATGATTTCACAGTGGACCTTCAAAAACTCAACAAAAAAAAAACAAGCAGAAACTCACTGTCAGTAGATCCAGTACTCCTCTACCACACATGACCTTTCACCCCAGGAAGTGTTTCAGATAAAAGTCCCTCTGCTGGTTTTATTTTTTTTTTTTACCTCTTCTTATTACCTTTTTAAATAAACAGTTGCATAACAGAACAGTGACATTGACATTCTTACTTTTCAATATATTAGATATTTTACATGTTAATACTAATAACAAAAGGATCATCTATACTGTTCCAAGATACCGATAAAAGTGTTTTGAAACATGTTTTCTCCACACATTTGAGCATTTTAGCCATCTTAAAGTGAGTTACAGCATTTGTAACCACAGTAATTGTACATGAATCAAAATCCTTCAAATGTTCAACACTCAACATTATTAATATAGGTAACATTGCTGACTACACTCACAAGTAGTTGCAGACTAAATTAAAGGTAATTTTTTTTAGACATTATGTAACAGATGTTCCTCAACAGGCCAAAGGCAATGCATAAAGAATAAGAATCACTCCACATGAAATGACTGCTGAGGATCAACCATAGGCACTTCCAGTATGTGTCTGTGAACTGCCAACTGGACTTTCTGCTTAAAAAAGGATTTCACTTCCTGTTTCTAGTCCACTGTGAGCTTGCTTAAATCTATGCAAAATGCTATAAAAGCGAGAGTAGAACAAACAGTGTTAGCATAACAAATTACAAGATCTCACCCAGCTACTTTCAATAATCAGTCAATTTGAGTAGGCCTATTTTTCTCATTTCCATGCAGTTGAAGATGTGAGGAAATGATTTCATATGATTTTATGACTTTTAAATGTGACCACAATCAGACGATGCAGTTTTTGAGACGTACTGTGACAGTATTGCATGCATAATTAACAAAAAAAGCTAAAGAGACATGCCGCCATCGTTCATATCCACGTTTGGCCCATGATCCTCTCGAAATTTGAATTTGAATCTGAAACTACTTTTCAATTCATTTTCATTTCTTATTTATGAGTAAAAAAAAAAGGTGACTCAAAGGCCTATGGATGGTGAGTCCAAAATAAAAATCTATAAAATATCACTTGGCTTCATTTCATTAAACTAGGTTAGCCCAAGGGGAATCTATATAGTTTGCCAATAACTAAATCATTGATCTTCTAAGGTTACAGTGAACTCAGAGGGGAATTGCCTTATTTGCGTGTAAGCGAATACCAATATGAACCAAATCAAACAGACTTGGCCAGTCTGATTAGATTCAAGGGCCTTTAAGCAATAGGTGGAAAATGACAAATGCAAAGTACTTTGACTGCAGCGCTTCCATTTCATTCCAATGTGAAATAAAAATGTCCCTAATAGTATTTCTTATTGCATGGTCCAGGCAAACAAGGAATGTTTTTTTTTTTTTTTAGAAATTTGGTTCTGCACTGTAAAAAATGATTTTTTGGTTAAGTAAACCCCAATGTAATTTACTTGAAAAAGTTAGTTCAGGCAAGAATTTAAAAAAAACTAAGTAAATTCCATATCAGTACTTATTTAAAGCGAGTAGAAATGAAAGTGTAATATCAACTCAATAAAATTAAGTAAAAATTACTCAACTTTTCTGATACTGGGGTTCCCATCATGCACTGGACCTTGAATAATTAATGAGGTTCATTTTTCACTGGTTTCCAGCTGTATTTACACTGTTTTATCATTGATTTTTGTTTTCAGTATTAGTAAATTGCCATTTTGTGACATTTCGAGTAAATTTTTTGCTTAAAACGACACATTCAAACACAAAAACGATCCATCAAATGTTACCACCATTGTGTATTGTCTACCAAGTATTGAGGTGTTTGCATTCACATAAGGCTTAAAGTCTGACATGATGTATACATAAATTACTTAGATGATCTAAGTAAAGAACATACTATAAATGACTAATAAAATTCAAGATAATTGTTTTCGTGAAGTGTAATACAAAGGCAAAGGAAATCGGTATTAATCAACCTTTTACAAGCCGAGTTAAAATTACTTATTTTTTGTAAAGTTTACTTAATTCCACATTCCAAGTAAATTTAACTTAAAGATTTCTAATTAAAGCTACTGATAAATATGTTTAGGTTTTTACTTGGCAAATCTTTGTAAATTTACTAGCATTTTCTGAGTGAGATCGTTTAGCAAGGTTTTTTCAAGGTTTTTTTTTACAGTGTGGCGATGTGCTGAACAGACGTTCTTCTAAGTAATGTTAATGTAAAGTTATCCGGCCTTTAATCATGCTCAAAACAAAACCACTATTTTAATGGAGCATTTTTATCTTCAATGTTTTGGTTGGGTGTCCATCGAACATTTTTTAAATGTTACGACTTGTTTCAGAATATTCAGAGAACGTTCAAAATAACATTCCAGTAATATTTGAAGAATATTTCCTTATTGTTCGCATAACCAAGAAAAAGCATTAAAACATTAAAAAAAAAATAGACAGAGAACATTCAGAAATAACGTTTTCATAAAGCAAAGCATTCTTAAGAAATCATGAAATCATGTAAAATGGGTTGTGAATGCCAATTCATGCTGACATTAAGGAGGCTAATGAGCTAGTTTGAGTGATTCAGAAGCATGATTAAAAAGATCACATGCGCTTGCATTATTGTTTAATGTAATGATTTATGTATTTTAAAACAGGTCTGCTTTCCTAAAATAAGTCCTATTATTTCACACTCCAGATCCTATACTTATACTTTACAGTGCACACGTACAGAGACTCTCCCTCACTGTCACATTTCTTTTCCAACACATCGACGAAAAGTTTGACGGTTTCGCAGACCGTCCCACACATCAAAATCCGACTGCACTCGACAGAGGGGAACTGACATTCATCAATGTACGACCATCTATTAGGAGCAAAATCACTGCACATACGAGTCCTTTACTAGAGGACGTTCTGTCCTCGGTTCGCAGTGATCTCCCTGTCCCACCGGGCCTCCCTGCCATATAGTGATGAATAAGCCCTAGGATAATGAGAGGACATATAATGTAGGGCAGGCGGTCGGTATGGGGGCCGCTGGGGGCCCTGGGGCCGCGGTTCTCCAGCGAGAACCGTTGAGGCAGGCTCCTCTCCCCTGACTGCCCATGATGCATTGAGCTGGAGTCTGCTACTGTACTACACGGAGAAGAGAACGTGAGCACTCATTTATTATGGACGAGCAAATTAGTGCTATGATGCATGCATTAAACAACCTGACGGTGGCATTACCTTGTGCATGAGAGAGGAGAGACGGAGAGAGTGTGACAGCGAGAGAACTTCGTGAACGTATCATACACTCGGGAGGAGAGAGTTAACAGCTACACAACTGCATTAATAGTTCTTTAATGCGACTCTTAACCTCCCAGTCGTATTGTATCACGAATAAATGTGCTTTCGAAATCAACAGAAACAGAAGCGAGCGTGCCCTTTTCACCTTCTGTTTATTTTCGCTCCAAACAAGTGCATTGGAATTCCAGCCGGCGATTTTTTTTTCATTTTTTTTTTCAGTACACTGGCCTTGTGAAGTGAGACTCAAAGGATCTGTGACACTGGGTCTTTGACAGTTTCTTTCTATTGATTTCTGTTGTCTTTTTTTCAGGTGTGGTGAGCTATGACCATAAGATGGATAGCCGAGGATGGCATGGAAACATCATTATCTGTAACCTTTGGTTGACTCTGACATAAAAAAAAAAAAAAAAAGAAAGAAAAAATAGAAAGCAGAGCTCCAGACATTCAAAAACTCAAGTTCGAACTTTGGGATTTTCGTTTATGTCTGATAAAAGTTGGCTTCTTATTTATAGTATATTTCGTTTTTTATATTACAGTATATTTACACTCTTACAAAGAACAATATGCTCAGAGTACATGGAAGATTTAAATCTAAAACTTGCATTGCATATACTGTAGTTACCTCAGTTATTGCTGCTACTGAACTGATAAAAAGTATTCCTTCACTCTAAAAAATGCAGGGTTGTTTTAACCCAATTTTGGGTCAAATATGGACAAACCCAGCCATTGGGTTACATTTTTAAATAACATTTTTTAACCCAATGTTTGAGTTTGTCCATATATAAACAACCCAGCATTTTTTAGAGTGTTTAATGCAATGTTTTAATGCAACTTGCTTCGGATAAAAACGTCTGCCAAATGCACAAATGTAAACATGGGATCTCCTTCAATCAGGGTTCGCACACCTCGGTTAACTTCAAATTCAAGCACCTTTCAAGGACTTTCCAAGTCCAATACCCTCAAATTCAAGGACTTAATGTGGGGTCAACATAGTGCAGATCAATACATTATAAAATATTCCAAACATCTTGAAACTTGCATTTTCCAGGCATCACGTTTCAGTAGTTTCAGCCTATTTTTGCAACGTTCCACGGTGTGTCAGTGAAACGTTAAGGTACCATCGTAGCGGTTTTGAGTGCGCGTGAACGTCATGGCAACATACAACAAAGTACCTCACGTGGGAAACACTTAACGTAACGCGTAAATGCGTGTAACTAACGTAAATCAAGTAAGCTAGTGTGCATAGGCCACGAAGTGATAACACATTAGTGGACCGGAGGGATTTTTTTTTCCAGAAAAGCTCTGGCACAAAATAAATTCAAACACTTTCAAGGACCTGTCTCTATTTTAAAGGGTAACTAAACCCCTGGTCAGAGCCTGACTCCACCCACTGGCAATATTTGAAAAATGCTGAAAAAGTGGGCAGACCCCACACTGTAAAAAAATATTGATGGTTTAACTTAAAAAAGTAAGTAACCTGGTTGCCTTAAAATTTTAAGTTCATTGAACTGGAAAAAGTGAGATAATACAATGAAGGAGATTGATTTAATCATCAGAAACTCAAAATTATATGTGTTATCTGAACTAAATAAATTATTTAAGTTGATTTGACAAAAGAAAAAATGTTGTGATTAAGTAACTAACCTGGGTTGCCTTAAAATTTTAAGTTGATTGAACTGGAAAAAGTGAGTTAATACAATGAAGGAGATTAATTTCATCATCAGAAACTCAAAATAATAAGTTATCTCAATTAAATAAATTATTATAAAGTTGATATGACAAAAGATACTCGCAATTCCAACTCCTGACTCGCTACAGGGGTTTTGACTAAACAAGCTGGATTTTATACTGCCGCTCATACCAAGAGCGTTGTGAGCTGAAACCTGCGTACGTCGCGAAGTGCGGAACATCCAATAGGAAAATTCAACTGCAGTAGCCACCGTTCAACCTGAAGAGGGCAGCACTATGGCGTATTTACACAATATATTGTAGAAATAAAACACTTTATACACAAATGTCAAAAAAGTAACTCGAATCAATAACTGGTATTAATAAAGATCCATTCTTACAGATCATTAACTAAAAAAAGTTGGTTTAGGGTTTAGTTACTCTTTTAAAAAAAAACTTTCCAGGGCCTTGAATTTTGTTTTTCAGATTCACAAACAATGATTTCAAGGATCCATGGGAATCCTGTTCAAATCCTGTGTGGGTTTTAGACCAAACTACCCTGACTTTTGATTTACAGCATAAGGTCTGTTAGACATGTTTCTCCACAATTAAAGACTGGAAAAAAGCAACAAGGATGACCAAGGAATGCACAAACTGATAAAACACTCTAAAAGCAATGCAAGTTTCTTTGGCTAAAGAATGTGCCAAATGTGGTGCAATATGGATCAGATGGTCAGCGTGGGCGGTCGTTTGAAGCGGAGAATACATTTTGGTGGAACCTCTGGTTATCATAGTACATTTATCATCACCAGTAGAAGGTTTGTTCCTGGATTTGCTCAAAATGTGGGATTGTTGGAAGTGAGAATGTATTATCACATGTGATAAGCCAACAGCACTGACTGTTGAGTTAAACACCCACCAGCTCTTTCTCCAAGTTCTAGTGTCATTTCTCTCTCTACCTCTCCATTCCACTCATTATACCGGCTCTGTTTAAATAATGGGAGCATCTCTACAGAAACACACTTCGAGCACTCGCCGCTAGCGCTATCAGCAGGGTACATGCACCGCTGCAGAGGATTCTGGATGGTGGAATCTACACAATCTGACAGCGACTGGGAGTCAGCATGTATTCGCTCTGGCAAGTCATATTTCCTCTTTCGGGTAGACTCCATTTTTCCCTTTCATCTTTCAGAGGAAGCGCTGCACTGGCAGGTCCCTTCTTTCTTTGTGCTCTTTAATTTTGTCCCTGCACCTGCCGCTGTACAAATAGCCGTTCGCCAGCCTCACCACAACTCTTCTGTGATGTGGAAGAAAGGGCTCACCTCACCTTACTAAAGACTGTGTCTTTAAAGCACCTGCTTTACTGATTCATTTGATTTTCTCCTTGTATTATTTGTCCTCATCTTCCATTTATATATATATATATATATAGAGAGAGAGAGAGAGAGAGAGAGAGATAGCCTATAGCACTCCAATTTATCCCATTCAATTTATAATTTAATACTTTTAATTAATATTTATACATTTTAATATGATACATGGGATACATTACAAAATAATATATATATATATATATATATATATATATATATATATATATATAGGCTAGCTCTCTCTCTAGAACAATTATGTATATATATATATATATATATATATATATATATATATTCTTTTGTAACATTATACAAGTATCAAAAAAGTTCTTTTGAATGTTATATAATATAAATAATAGAATGTTATACACACATATATACATATATACATATTTAATTGTTCTTTTGAACATTTTATATATATATATATATATATATATATATATATTTATATATATATATATATTAGGGCTGTGCAAAAGTTAATTGCGATTAATCGCATCCAAAATAAAAGTCTGTGTTTACATAATATATTTGTGTGTGCTGTATATAATTATTTTGTATATATAAATACCTATGCATGCATGTATATATTTAAGAATTATTTGAGCTTAAATTCTGTATATATTTATAAATACATAATCTATATTATATAAATATAAATATTTTATATATGAATAACACATTTTCTTAAATATATACATGCATGTGTGTGTATTTATATATACAGCATAATTATATACAGCACACACAAATATATTATGTAAACACAGACTTTTATTTTGGATGCGATTAATCGCAATTCATTTTTGCACAGCCCTAATATATATATATATATATATATATATATATATATATATATATATAATGTTCAACGATTAATAATTTTACAGCCCTAATATATATATATATATATATTAGGGCTGTAAAATTATTAATCGTGATTAATTGCATCCTATATATATATATATATATATATATATATATATATATAAACACACATATGCTTGTATATATTTAAGAAATATTTTCATGTATATATATATATATATATATATATATGTATGTATATTCATACATACATACATACATATATACACACACATACATATTTACACACATATAAATTGTTCTTTTGAACCTTCTATTGATCAAAGAATCCTAAAGATGTACAATGGTTTCCACAAAAATATTAAGCCACACAACTGTTTGACATTGTCAGGGCTCGACATTAAGCCTTTTCATGTGCTTGTCCTTTGGACAAGTAAATCTGTCATCCACTTGTCCAAGTAAAAAAGTTGCTTGTCCGGATTTTTTTTTTTTTTTTTTTGTAGTGTTCAATCAGCTTATTTGATATATTTAACTCTGCATATTGTAATATCTGCACCTTTAAAGGCTGAGCCTCAACAGCACAACCTTGTTACAGTCAGTAGGCTATTACATTTATTATACACTATCGATCACAACTTACAATAAATGTAATACAATCAGAATCATTCTCTCGTTTTAGTAATTCACTATTGACGTTTTAATCAGGCTGCTTCTCCGGTCGGGACAAGCGTTAATGTCCAGCCTGATTGATCATTCAAAATGTTTCTGGAGCAGCAAATCAGCACAGAACGATAGCCTATCTGAAGGATCATGTGACACTGAAAAAATATTAAAAGATGACCCCAAACCTATATGGTTTGTACAATTTACACTTTAACAATAAGGTTTCATTAGATAGAATTAGTTAATGTATTAACAACAATACATTTGTTACAGTATTTAATAATATTTGCTAATGTTAGTTACCGTATTAAAGAATACTGCAGGTTATTGTTTGCTAGTTCACACAGTGCATTATCTAACTTTAGATTTGAATAATATATTTGTAAACATTGAAACCAAGATTAATAAATGCTGTAATGAAACTTTATTGTAAAGTGTTACCACACACACATTTGTATATAGCCCAATATTGTATACTACCAAGCTGACCGCAGATGACATAGTCATATGGTCCATGCTAACTAGCCAATCTCGAGCCCTTGATTCATTTATATCTCTCTGTGATTCTGAACCTCTGGAGTCTAGTTAACTGTCTCTCTGATTCCCTCTTTACCTTATCTTATATTTCCAAGTCTCCGTTTTCCCTAGCCTGCCGCTCATATGTTTCGCCTGCTTCTATATTCATTATAAACACAGAATGAATGACCTCAATCTGTCCGTCCAAGTTAGACACTAACACTAGGCACTCTCTTTCATTCTTTATGTCATGTTTTTGTGTTCTGATACACTCACTCACCTCTTTTACATGACAGACACGAAGGTTATGTTGTTTTTTTTCCCTTGGCTAATTACATGTTTGTTTATTTATTTATAGCACTATATAATAACTTTTCAGTGTTCATGAAGCTACTTTGAGTTGTTTCTTTCATATTTGATTCATTTAGATGAACCATCCAAATGAATGATTCACTAAAACAAAGTGCACGTGCTACATATTAAAGAGACATATTAAATACTGTACATATTTTATATATTATACACCATTTCGTTTTGCATTCAGTTATCTAGCACAAGTAATTCTTAAAAGCAAATTAGACAAATACATTTATACTAAACCCAACTAATAAAACTATAAATCATGTAAAATATTTTAATACACAAGGATTCAAATAAATCAATGAATCTTTTATTAAACTGATTCAACTGAACCTTCTGAATAAACTGATTCAGGAAAATGAATCGGACCAACACTTCTCGCGTCTTGTTCACACCAATATTTCATTAGATTAGTTAGCTCTGCTAAGTTTAATTAGCTACTCTGTTGGAAACCATAGTACTAAAAGCATGCATTCAATAAAATAATCATACGATTCTGTCAGATTCAAAACTACGCTTTGTCATGTATGTTAAGCGTTTGGGGGGAAAGAAAACAGATGAATGGCTCAGTGATTTATGATATAACTTCTGTATGTTTCCCTCGACACATTTTGTCCGGCACAATTATAAAATTTAGCCTCAGACAAATGAAAATTATCACACTTTGGCAGCCCTTTACTTTGGCTACTCTGTCGGCCTGCTGCGTTTTAAATAATTACCCTCGCTGCATCATCCATCATGTCTATTGTTTTCTTTGTTCAGATTCGTTTTATGGTCACATACACACAGCCTAGTTTGTCTAAAGTTGACGGCTGGAGCCACAGATATTGTAGTCGAAAAGTTGGCTCTGCTTGCTAAAAATATCCTCTGGCAAGCATCTTGTCTCATGGTGACCGACCACAAAACCTAGCATGAGCACAAGGCTAATGACGCGCATGGTAGACGTGTTTTACACAGAGCTAGAGGGATTCAAACATCCCGGCCTGCACTTGAATGCTCATTATGCAAGTGTTTCAAATGGAAGTTGAGAATAAGGGTGTGAATTAGGTGTAAGACAGGCGGCAGTGACACTGACAAAGTGAAAGAAGCTTCTAGAAAAGCCTCATGTTCATTCAAACCTCAACGTGTACCTTTCCTCTCTCTCTCCCCCCTCTCTCTCTCTCTCTGCAGGTCTCATTTCATAAATGATACATGAACCTGTGGAAGCCGTCAGAATAGGTGCTGAGATCGTATTATGGAGTGAAATCTGAACAATGAACGGACCTGAGAGTGTGACTGCTGTCGGTGCTCGCCGTGATTTCGAGGGTTCTTGTTTTAGATTCGGTCTAATGGTTGTCATGATAGGAAGCCGTTCTCGCTGTCAGCCACAGAGCTGTGGATGTGGAGTCACCATATTTTTAATTGAGTCTATCTGGCAATGTGCTAATGAGGTCTGAGACGTTGACTTGACCATTATGACTTGTCTTTGGTAATGAGGGCCTCTCACCGACTCGCGGTCAGGGCAAAAAAAAACAAAAAAGTCCTCATGTTTGGAGTGGCCAAAATCTCGAATGCATTTTCGGCAGTAGGCCTAATCTATGCGCCACAGTTTTGTAGTACCAAAGCCGATACGCATTTCACTTATTCTTTTTTTGCGATCCGTTTGAAAAACAGAAATGGCAGCCAGGATGAACACTCTAAATCATCAATCGATGCAATCGCTGAGGCAATTTCACACTAAATTATAGCAGTTATGCCTGAATCAATATAATGCACTCCCGTAGCAATGTGAGGAAATTATAAGATGCTGTTGCGTCTCTCACATGAAAGAGGACTTAAAATGTTCTATAATCTTAAGACTGTTTCCACTGATAGACAGTCAACAATAGCGGTTTTGTTGAACATGGGCTGACAGTCGGCCGTTTCGATCTATCATGCATGCAAACTTTAATACTGTGTGGCACAATCTGGAAAATGTTTTAAGCCATGTGCACACTGTATGATTTTGGGCATGATTTGGCTTCTGACATAAATTGTAGGCTAAAATCTGTAGTCTTTGATCTTTAGTTTGACATGTTAATGACCTTTGGGGTGAAATGTGACCTCAGATTATATTCTGGCAGAGTCAGAAGTTGAGGCGCAGTCCTGCCGTGTGACTTACAACAACCTTCAAATCAAGAACCAATAGGAACGCAGAACCTGATGATGCAATTAGTTCGCCAACAAAGATGGTTGACGTAAAACTCAAGACGAGTCTTCTTATTCGTGTCCGTTTTTAACGCGCCTTGACTGCCGTACAGTCTGACATTAAAGACAACTGAGATTCTACAGTGAGACTATTATTGTAAAGGACTATTATAAATTGTACAGTGTGCACCCTGCTTTAGAAACTTTAAAATACCTTTTATTCAGATTTAAATTTAGATGGCAATACAAATCACTTGAATGATTGTTTGATGGAGCATCCTGAATCAGTTCTTTGTTGAAAATAACAGCCTAATTAGTCACCATAGCAGCAGTGCCCTGATGGAAGATGCCATAACTACTTCACCTGAAACTATAAACCATGTTTGTTTGTTTTTTCATTCCATTGCTGCCATGTTTGCATTATCTGGAAAATAAAATAATGCAAAAACGAAAAATACAGTTTACCCTGAATTGAGCAACGGAAGCAAAATTTATGGCACTATTGCCATTTTTTTTTTTGCCATGTTATACATAATGTAAAAATTGTATTAATAACAGTATTGGATATCTTTGACAAGATGGATGCCAAGTGACCTGACTTGCCTATAGACCTTATGTAGCCCCGCCCCTTTTCAGTGATTGCGCTCGTCTTTTGACTTCCGGTCTGTATTTTGACAGCGATCTTGCATAGGTATGAATGAACTGCTCGTTAAAAAAAATTCCTGGTCGACATTTGTTAAAGGGTTAGTTCACCCAAAAATGAAAATTAAGTCATTAATTACTCACCCCCATGCTGTTCCAACCCCGTAAGACGTTCGTTCATCTTCGGAACACAAATAAAGATATTTTTGATTGAATCTGAGAGCTGGATCACTCTTCCATAGGCTGCCTAAGGGACTGGCTCTTGACGGCCCATAAAGTCATTAAAGAAAAGGTTTAAATATTCCATGTGCCTACAGCGGCTCAATTATAAGTTTATCAAGCGACGAGACTACTTTTGTGCGAAAAAAACATAAATTACGACTTAATTCGACTATTCTATTACTTCCTCACGGGCGCATGCACGAGAACTGAGACGAGGACGTTCTTCTCCTTCGACTACTTTTTGTTACCGGCTGCTCCGCTTAGGAGTATTACCGCCACCTACCGTATAAAATGATGATCCATATATAAGGCGCTCCGGATTATAAGGAACACTGTCGTTTTTTGAGAAGATTAAAGGCTTTTAAGTGCACCTTATAGTGCGGAAAATACGCAAATTGAAAAGCGTATGTACAGCGCGCATCTTCCTCTGCTTGTAAACAGAAAGTTTTGCGCTTCCAGCTATATCAGCTCATCATCTTATACGGTAGGGGGCGGTAAAACTCCTAAGCGGTGAGCAGCCGGTAACAAGAAGTAGACGAATGAGAACGTCCTCGTCTCAGTTCTCGCGCATGCGCCCATAAGGAAGTAATGGAATAGTGGAATAAAGTCGTTATTTATGTTTTTTTTCGCACAAAAAGTATTCTCGTCGCTTGATAAACTTATAATTGAGTCGCTGTAGGCACATGGAATATTTAAACCTTTTCTTTAATGACTTTATGGGCCGTCAAGAGCCAGTCCCTTAGGAAGCCTATGGAAGAGTGATCCAGCTCTCAGATTCAATCAAAAATATCTTTATTTGTGTTCCGAAGATGAACGAAGGTCTTACGGGGTTGGTACAGCATGGGGGTGAGTAATTAATGACTTAATTTTCATTTTTGGGTGAACTAACCCTTTAAGACATCTGCTTTACAATGCTTATGATAAACATTACAATGCTCATGATAACTTTTGTTAACTCTACAATAAGTAAATCCACTTCACCAGCTAATTACTCCTCGACAGCGATGCCATAGAAATATACAGAGCGACCGCGAAACCGGAAGTTCAAAGACAATATTCTAAAGATGACGGACGGCACCAACGTTTCTCTGGTGCATAAGGTCTATAAAGGGGACTCACTGACTGGTCTTCTTATCTGGGTTTAGACACTGAAACTTTAGTATAACAAGATGCTGTGAATTTGAAATCCACGAAAAGTAATTTCAAAAGTGTGGAATTTTGTGTGACTGTCTCTCTGGGTTAAAAAAAAAAAGGTCTTATAAATTAACCAGACTAAATTCGAGGGGGAGGAAACCTCTGATGGGGTAAAAGTTTCCACCTAAGTCTTGATTCTCTGTATGAAGATGATGCCACTAGTATAGCTCATTTGAAAAGTATTTCAGACTATGGGCAGTGTAGAGGGAGCATATTTCATTCATGAAAGGCTTTGTTTGATTTTAAATTCTCTCTTTTCAGCTTATTCTCTGTAAAACTCTTCTAATGATGTGGTTGTTCACTCCATGTAGGCAGTGCAGCTAGCGAATTCTTCCATGTGACACGAATATTAGCGGACACATGAGCGACCCCTGAGGAACACCATATACTGATTCAGCTGCTAAGACAGGAAATAATAAAGGCATATTTCAAGATAATATAAAACAAGACAGAAATATGTGTGGTGCAAATTTGTGAGGGCGGGATGATCATTGAAATGTATTACTCGTGGTTAGTTTATGTTAGTTAATACATTTACTAATGAAACATTGTGAAGTGTTAACATTTTTTTTATTCCATTCGATAAATTAAATACTTAGTTTAAACAAAGGTACATTATTTAATAGATAAGATTAAATTAAACTTATGTTAATATTTTGATGATATTTGTGTTTCATATTATTTGTTTGATGATTTAAAATAAAAAAAATATATTTTACAATGCATCTGATTTCCATATCTACTTAAAAAAATAGTTTAGGTTTTAGACGTAAATGTGCTTGCAAATTGAGCCAGCAGTGTGCTACTGTACATATGTTTGATATAAACAGGACTGACGGGGATGTGGCCGAAAACTTCTGCACACAGAGCCGCAGTGTTTCCTCAATGCAACATAATGTGTTTCAGTCTCTTTCACACTATATACTCCTCTGACTTCCTCTGCTTTCTCCTTCCGCGGCCAGGCTCAGCTCAGCGCAGTCGCTCTTTTCTTTCCCCCTCACCCCTCTCTCACCTTTCCAGTGCTCCGAGTGCTTGCCCTGGGACTAATTAGAGAGAAGTTGCAGCTCCGAGCGCCGCTCTGCTGACATTGGGAAGTAAGTTTTGGCGTGCACGTTTGTGTGTGCACATGTGTGCATTAAAGCTCAACTTTAAAACTCTCAAACAAAACAGCAGGATCTTTGTTTTATTATTTATCTCACTGTTCCTCTCCATCACACTTTCTCCCTTCCTTATTCTGTGCAGCAAACATGAAGCATCAGTGTGGGGATTTGCAGCTCATTTAATATGAGTAGCTTCTGCATGGAAAGCTACCATTTCAAAGTAGTTAAAATACAGGCAACTAATAACAGAAAGAAGCTGATCTGATGTATATTAAAAAAGGATATATTTAAGCAGTGGCAAAATTTTGTTTTAAAAAGTGGGTGGGACAGAGTGTGTTTTGTGCAGCAATTGAAAGTAATCAGATTGGACTGATTCGTTTAAGGGAACATTTACATGACAGCGATATGCTTAAAACTGAGGCATTTTTCCTTTGAGTTTTCCGCGTAAAGATGGCATCATTGTCAAAACGATACTAAAAACACTGCTGCCGGGCCATTAGATGGCGATGAAACCATAGACTGGATGAAACGCAATAGACTGAACACGTAATACGCATGTGCATGACGTCATCATGTTCAGAGGTTCGTGTTTTTATTGTTTACACGGGAACTTTTACATTGTTTAAAGGGCAACTAAACCCTAAAACTTTTTTTTAGTTCATAAACTGTAAGACTGGGGCTTTATTAACGCTATTGAACGCATTTTTATGATATTTGAGTATAGTGTGTTTTAATACAGGATTATTAGGACCACCTGTTTAATTTCTCATTAATGCAATTATCCAATCAACCAATCACATGGCATTGCTTCAATGCATTTAGGGGTGTTATCCTGGTCAAGACAATTTCCTGAACTCCAAACTGAATGTCAGAATGGAAAAGAAAGGTGATTTAAGCAATTTTGAGAGTGGCATGGTTGTTGGTGCCAGGCGGGCCGGTCTGAGTATTTCACAATCTGCTCAGTTACTCGGATTTTCACGCACAACCATTTCTAGGGTTTACAAAGAATGGTGTGAAAAGGGAAAAACATCCAGTATGCGTCAGTCCTGTGGGCAAGAAATGGCTTGTTGATGCTAGAGGTCAGAGGTGAATGGGCCGACTGATTCAAGCTGATAGAAGAGGATCTTTGACTGAAATAACCACTCGTTACAACCGAGGTATGCAGCAAAGCATTTGTGAAGCCACAACACACACAACCTTGAGGCGGACAAGCTACAACAGCAGAAGACCCCACCGGGTACCACTCATCTCCACTACAAATAGGAAAAAGAGGCTACAATTTGCAAGAGCTCACCAAAATTAGATAGTTGAAGACTGGAAAAATGTGGCCTGGTCTGAAGAGTCTCGATTTCTCTTGAGACATTCAGATGGTAGAGTCAGAATTTGGCGTAAACAGAATGAGAACATGGACCCATCATGCCTTGTTACCACTGTGCAGGCTGGTGGTGGTGGTGTAATGGTGTGGGGGATGTTTTCTTGGCACACTTTAGGCCCCTCAGTGCCAATTGGGCATCGTTTAAATGCCACGGCCTGCCTGAGCATTGTTTCTGACCATATCCATCCCTTTATGGCCACCATGTACCCATCCTCTGATGGCTACTTCCAGCAGGATAATGCACCATGTCACAAATCATTTCAAATTGGTTTCTTGAACATGAACAATGAGTTCACTGTACTAAAATGGCCCGCACAGTCACCAGATCTCAACCCAATAGAGCATCTTTGGGATGTGGTGGAAGTGGAACGGGAGCTTCGTGCCCTGGATGTGCATCCCACAAATATCCATCAACCGCAAGATGCTATCCTATTAATATGGGCCAACATTTCTAAAGAATGCTTTCAGCACCGTGTTGAATCAATGCCACGTAGAATTAAGGCAGTTCTGAAGGTGAAAGGGGGTCAAACACAGTATTAGTATGGTGTTCCTAATAATCCTTTAGGTGAGTGATAGGAGGCATGATACTTTAAACAAGGGATAATATGACAGTCTGTGAACAAATCAATGTAATTGACTGTATGCAGCTTTGTGGAATCCACAACGCACTTCATGCATATATCATTTATCACATCAACTAAACCCAAATCCCTGCGGTGCCTTTGTTGTAACAAAATTGTACTGCATCTTTATACTGGCCAACAAATACAGTGTCAATTATCATCTAATTAATCTTCATAATGAGGATTTGGTTAAGCACCAACAACCACACAATTTTGCAAGCCTCCTGATGCTGTATATAGATTATATAGCCTGAGATTAGTATAATTCAGAGGCCAGGATTACAGTGGCACGGGGTGTTATTGATCCGGAGCACTGAGCTGTGTCAATGGAAGACAGCACGGACATTTTCTTGTTTTGTGCAGCGAGTTCTGTTCTTTGAGGAGAGAGAGGGCCGGTGGACCGGGCCGGTCGATACCACACACAGCCCATCAGCACAGCTAACCCGACTGTTACCAGCACTAATGCATAAACACCGGATTACAGGAGCAGTCAGATCTGGCTGGAGGACAAAGGATGGACATGGCGTAACTATTGACAAGATGCGAATTACTGGGAAATGTTTTATGGCTGAGTTATTTGTGTAACTTGATTTACCCAAGTAGGACGTATTCCTGGGTAGGGTTGGGTATCGTTTGAATTTGAACGATTCTGATTCCAATTCCGATTCCTTGTTTCGATTCCGGTTCCTAACGATTCTCGATTCCGATTCTTTTAAGCGGCAGGGTCAAAAAAGTTTAGCTAACCTTGCTAACCAACGGTCTTTCTGAAGGAAATAATCCTTTCTGAAGGAAATACTCCTTCTGTCACAAATTTTGCATTTTGCCGCGATTTCGTTATTTTTAGAAAAGTGAAGCCACACTTTGGACCGCCGACGTAAGGTACTCATGTTCGACTCGCGCGGTTATGCCAACACTTCCGGTAGACGCTTCTTAGTTGGTGGTGTTCAGCGGTTTCTTCTTCCGCTCGGCGGACTGTGAATATGGAAACTAGGAATCGAAATTTTAACTTTTGAACGATTCCGGGAAAAACTAAAAGTTAGTCCCGATTCCAAACGATACTCGATTCTCGATACCCAACCCTATTCCTGGGACAACATCCATATAAACCAATCTGATTTTAGGCATCCGCTTGCACCAAACCCTCTTTGTTCTTTCTAGACCTTCAATATACTGTGATTCCACACAACCTTTAAGTTCATACACACATGGACACTGTTATTATTTTTTAAATCTAGATGGATAGTTTTTAAATGTATCATTGCTAGGGTGTTACTAAGGCTTTATATAAACAGATAGATATTTCTATTTTGTGAAACTTAGGGCAGTTGCAGTGGAAACAAATAAGCAGCTCTGCCTCATTGCACCACAAATTCATCACCGATACGCAATCAATCCCGCAGACTCACTGACCAGAGATCAGAGCCAAAGGAAAACAAGACATGAGCAACTCCACCTTGTGGATGACCCCAGATCAGGTCAGACCACACGGGGTAAATGGAACGTTACTAACACCAGCAGGATCTGCTGACCCAGGATCAGGTGAGAGCAGACGCTGAGGAAATGAGACGTGAGTAATGTCACTGTCAGGAACTGACCTGAGATCAGATGCAGAAAGAAAGAAGACGTGACCGTAATGATGACCGCTGGAGCCGCTCTTCACAGCTCCCTGTTCGGTTATTTGCTTATCATCTCTAGCGCTGATAAATGGGCTAATAGTGCGGAAAATGATTTCTTGAACGTCCACGGCTAATGATGAGTTTTCATTTTTAATGCGGCTTGTATTATTAAAGCATAAATATGTTTAGTGCGTGAGAAAAACAAAGAGAGCGCAACCAGAAAAGGCACTCCACGGCATATGCCAGATCTTTTTTCTGATATCATGATGAATTCTGGGTACTCTCTGAAAGGTACATGATGCAAGGTTGATTTGATCAGACAATGACGCAGTTCTTTCATTTCTTTCCTCTTTCAATTTTGTTGTCTGAGAAGTGTAGCCGTGGAACAGCTTAGGAAAGTGAGAAAGGCCTCGACAGGCAACAACCCTCATGTAAAATGCATAGAAAGCTGCGATGTCAGTTTACTACAGCGTACTGTGCAGTGAATGCCCATATTCTGCACTGAAGTTCTCGTTCCTAAACTGTTTTGGACACTGGAGCAGCTCACCTCACCCTATTAGACTTCAGCAAACCACACACCAAACTGCGCCACCCGCGTGACACAACTTCATTGCAACATCTGAACTCTTAAGTGTGATAGCAAACTTTACTGCATTTTTATGGGGCACATACGTGAATACCATTTCACTGGGTGAAAAAAAACTTAAAATAAAATAAAAAGACAATTGCGACTTAATTTTTCCCAATATATAATATTGTAAATATCTTAATATCTTAATACATCACAACTTAATATGTGAGTTTCTCAAAATTTCAACCTTATAATTGCAACTTAATTTTTATTTAATTTTAATTGCAACTATATATATTTCAATTTTCAATTTTTCAAACTTTCTATCTCAAAAATACAAATCTTTTTCTTTTTAATAGTGACTTCATATCTCACAATTGACTTTATACTTCACAGTTGGGATTTTTTATTTCTTAATAAAACTTAATTTGTCCACAATTGTGACTTTGTTTCTTGTAATTGTATTTTTTTTAATTGTAACTTTATATTTTCATTATTGCAGCTTTATTTATTGTAATGGTATTTTTTAAAGTTGTGACTATCTCACAACTTTATTTTTTAATTATTGCGACATTATTTCTCATTTTAGTATTTTTTAGTTGTGATCTCACAACTGACTTATAATATACATAATTGTGACTATTTCTCATAATAGTATTTTTTTTTGACTTTCTCAAAATCGCAAACATAGAATTGACTATGTGTTCATAATCGAGACTTTATTTCCTATAACACATTTTTAAATCGTGACTTAATATCTAAATTGACTTTATTTTCATAATTGTGACTTTCAAAATGTTTCTTTTTTATAATTGTGACTTTATACCTCACAATTGTAACTGTATTTCTCACAACTGCATGTTATATCACAATTTTAACTTTATTTTGTGTAATTGTGACCTCACATTTGACACGATTTTTATAATTGTCACTTTAAGTCACTTTTTATAACTTTACAACTTTATTTCTCACAATTGCAACTTATATATCAGACCTGATTTAGTTTCTTACTTTACACTTTATCTTACCAGTTTATTTATTTATTTGCTGAAACGTGTTTCTATACTCATGCTTTGATATAGCACCCAACTTTTGTTTTAAATGTCATGCTTGTATTTGTCAGCAGGTGGTCGTGGTGCGGAAATAACCTCTAAACAGTGGCCTTCATTGCTTTGACTCTAACTTTTTTTGTGGAAAGACTGCTGAGAGGACATGCATTTGAATTCCACACATCAAATCACCATAACTGCAATCAATGTTGACATGCCGGTGGTCGCAGGGGCTGTTGCTGCTGTTAAATCATTCTGCTTTATCAAGCCTTTGAAGGGTTTAGAGTGCACCGAGCCCCACACACGCCAGCATACTATCTCTGGATCCGCAGAAAGGTTCTCTGTTGCTTCAAAGATCCGGTTTGGCGTGCTCACATCCCGAAATGCAATGCTTCCCTTATCTCTGCGAACCATAAAGAACCGCCATGTAAATCCCCTGTTGATAAATTGAAAGATTGCAAAGCGTTCGCACCCTCTTCATTGCTCTCATTAAGTTTGGTTCATTTGCATCATCGCCACTCTTTCGTTAGCTAGCCTACATATTGAGATTCAAAGTCGTGGGGAATCGGCGTATATGAAAACTTTTAAAACTCTAAACAAATTGGTTTGCGTGACCTTATTTCACGCGTCACTTTTTCATCAGGCGTAATGAAATTTATGTCCCGGCTAGATAATTAAACGCCTTTGTTTGAGTTATTCTGGCCCTTAAAACTACTTTTAAGTGGAGGATATTTAAGAGTTTAAAAGGATTGTCTTAAAATTTATGATGTAATGATGCTGTTATTGAAAACAGAGCCATTGCTTAAAGAGTATTTGGGAAAGAGAGGACGGCCAAATGATGTCACAGAAAGCTTCACAGTTTGTCTAAAGTGCTGTATAAAGCCTGACTCTGTACGTATGCCAGGCAGTTTAAAGATAATGGAAAAGATTACAAAAGCCTCTGCATAAGTCTAACAACAGTAATGATGTTCATGCGTAAAGTCCCCCTGTAGTCAATAACTGTATAGTATCCCTTACAAATAATATTTGATCTCCAAAATGATATATTTAAACAGTTTTTCAACATTGATAATAATAATAATACACATACACGTTTCTTGAGCAGCAAATCAGAATGATTTCTGAAGGCTCATGTGACAGATTGGAGTAATGATGCTGAAAATTCAGCTTTGATCACAGGAATAAATTATATTTTAAAGTAGGCCTATATTAGGCCTAACATAGAAAAACCATTTTACAATATAATATGTTTTTTTTTATCAAATAAGTGCAGATTTATATATATATATATATATATATATGAAGAGTTCAGACGCAAAAGCCTCTAAGTGACATTTGAAATTTTCTTCTAGAATGATCATTTTTATCAAGCTTGTATATTTAAGTTCAGTGATTTCCCTTAAATGGCAATGAAGATTAGGCCTACCTGTTCATTGTTATTTAAGTGAAATTACTGAATTTAAATATACAAGTTTGATAAAAATCATCATTAAAGAAGAAAATTTCAAATGGCATTTAGAGGCTTTTGCATCTGAACTCTTCATATATATATATATATATATAAAATGTTAATTGTATACTGAACATTAAAACGTTACATTAAAATTATACATCATATTAAAAAAGAAATAAAAGTGTGGTTTGTTAATTTCTGATGGCTTTTTTCTTCCTAATCTTATTTGAAATGGTTAATTATGTGAAGTGACATGCTGAATCTGTTTTTGGAGGTCTCTGAATAAAACCTGTCACTATGGCATACAGATGGCACACGCCAAGCTGTGTCGTAAACGACTGACTCAGCCAGAACCGATGCTTCGACATATTTACAACATGTACACGTTCAACACCTTTGCACCGTGAGAAAATAACAGCCAAGATCCGTCCCCCCTCTACATTCCACTGCCAATCACACTCCACGTCTGTGAGCTCAGTAATCAAACCGGCTCTCAGCGACCGCCATCTTATTACCTTCATGCAGGTGTGATGATTTCCAGGGGCCGATCCCACGGCTTCATCAGCGGCCCCTGTCCTCAGAGACCCGCCGAGAGCCGGGTGAGAGAAGCGTGCGGAGCGCATGAGTGAGCTGGAAGATAATTGTCCACATCTGTGTCTCTTTATTCTGACCATCAGCCATTCAAGAGCCTGTCTGTCAGCGGGAAGCCTCCAACAGAGGAAAAACGCTTGGAAGAGAGAAAAAGAGAAGCAGAAGAGAAAAATATGGAGGAGGAAATAAGGTGAAAGGGAGACTAGACGAACTAGTGAGAAAGAGGCAGTGAAATATCGGCAAATGGGTGAAACATAACTTTTTCATTTGAGTTTTCCCGCGTGTAAAACGATCCAACGCCGCCTGTTGTATTCTGCTGCCAGGTCTCTAGATGGCGATGAAACACGACTGAACACGTAATATGCACGTGCATGACGTCCTCGCCTTTGTTGTTTACGGAGACGTTTACCAAAGTTTGCGTTTTCAAGGCTCTAAAACAACATTGTCGTGTAAACGAACGGCCAAAACACGTTTCTAGTTGAGAACGGTGTCGTGTAAACAGCCCCTCAGAACGATAATAAAAAATAATTATAATAAAAACGTGGTAATTATTGATATTATAAAGAACGTTTTGCTTTGTAACATTTTCTTGATTCATTATTGTCATACTTGTTATTATTTTTGAAAAACACGTTTTCCCTCAAAAGTCCTTTATCTTTACTGTAATATTATAAAAATGTGGGTTACACATTGGTGAGGTAGTTATTGTAGGCTATTATGCAAATAATTACTGTGTAATATTACGTAGGCTATCATAGAATTGAGTTACATTTTGGGTTATTTGTTATTATGCATAATTTAATGTTGCATAACTGTCACTTTAAAATAAAGTGCCACCAAAACATGATATATTAGCCAACTTATGTAGCCTATATATCATTTAATATATTGCAATTGTCTTAATTGTGGTGTGATGTGTCAAATAACATTGAAAATCATTGCATTGTCCCAACATATGGTGGTTACTGAATTACAATAATGAGAATAATGAGGATAGGATGAAAGTGTGATTGCATGTCATGAAAATTATGTCCAAAAATCCAAATGGTTCTACTTCTAATGAGATGCTTCTTATCACACACTCCACACACACACACAATCTGGGGTGAAACTATTTAGTTATTTTCCCAAAAAGACATCTGTAAACTTAAAATTCCAAGTGTTTGTTTGGCACATGTGAAACACTAAATCAGAATGTGTGAAAATGAACTACAAAAATCTTCACCGCTCATTTAATCCAGCTTGAAAACACCTGAAGAATTGTGTTTGGAGAGCCAGCGCTCATGCAAAGAGAAGATCCAGACTCTACCCTGCTTCACAGCTGTCACCCATCACTCTCCCAGTCCTCCCAGTTTATGTCCCAGGGAAACAATGACCAGAAGTAGGCTACTTAATGAGGACATCTGTTCCTATCAAGACATGTCAAATTAAAAGAACCTCTTTATTTAGGCTGCGTTTACACCGCAAGACCTAATGAACACATGATATTTTGACACATCTGATTTTTGAGTACAGGCTTCATACATCATTAAGGTTTCCATGACCAAGAAAAAAAACGATTGAAAATTGGATATTTTGAACTTTCAAAAATAACGTTTTAATAGCTTAAATGAGCTAAATGTTCTGAGTACATATATTTTTGTTTGCTGGGCACCCACTGAATGACTCCACTCACTTAACCAATCAAAAGCAAGCCTGCAGATATCTGGATAGAAAGCATTAGTAGAACCAAGCAAATGAACTCCTCTTGAAAAGGGAAGGAAAAGGTGCTTGAAAGGGAAAGTGATACATGCATGTGAATCCATTCACTAGGAGTATTAGAGCATCATTGTGTCACTCAAAATGCTCATCAAGTAACAAAAGTGGAATGGAGCTTTAATTGCTCTGGCTGTTCGCGGCGGCCGTCATTGACTGTAACTGCTTAGAGGAAAGAAAATCACATCCACTGCCAGGCAGCCATAAATCACAGCTTTACTGGTACATGCACATTTGAGTCTGACAGAATCATTTAAAGACTCGGTGGGCTCGCAATCATAGGGCAATTTGAGCTTTCCTTCAAAAAGAGTTTTAATTGAATTAGTCTGAGCGATTATATGCTCCAAACTAATGGGGGCAGTTTCATCTGGCGGGGCTCAGTGAGCTGAATAAAGAGCCAAATCTCAGTTCCTCCATCATTAGCGGGACTCAAATGTCAGGACTGTATCAGATAAACATTCGCACATCCTGCTCACTGGCATTTCAAAGCCTAGTTTGATCACTGCTGTCGACATAGGCAGCTGCCTTCTAAGACAACACGCAAGACAATTGAAATGGGGCCTTCATTGTTTTACATTCGCACAGGTGATTATCAATAAATGTAAATATTTTTGATACTTCTGAGTATTGAATGTAATTTATAATGCATATTTCTCCATATACTGGACTTCAATGGAAACCAATGGGTTGAAGATCCAAATTGCAGTTTCATTGCAGCTTCAAAGGGCTCTACGCAATCCCAGCTGAGGAATAAGGGTCTTATCTAGCCAAACCATTGGCCATCTAAAAATATATATATACTTTTTTAACCACAGATGCTCATCTTGCAAGACTTTGAGTATTATTATCACATTGGAAAGGTCGGCCAGTAACTTGACGTAGGCGGAACATGTAGGGTAGGGCGAAAATCTCATTTTCTCTTCAAACTTAAAAATTGTCAAATTGTCTGACATCGTTGTTTTACTTTTTTTTTTGTAAAGGAGTTTTTGCACGTTTGCTTTGTAAACACTAGGTCGGTACTTCCGCCTATACATCACACGTGACCTTTAAACGGGATTACATAATGTGTGGCGCATCGCAGCATCAGCTTGCTTGTGACAAGATGGCCGCCGGTGATGACGATAGAGACTCTGCCGTAAGACATCTAGCCTTTATTATGGATATCTATGGTGTAGACGGTGGCATATATCTTCTTCGTCGTTACGTATGTGTGCTCGGTAAGACTGTTTTGTGTCTGAGCGCCCCCAAGTTGTGTTTTATTGTAACTTCAGAAGCACCAGACACGTGAGCAAAAGCGGCAATCTCATTGGTCGGATAGTTTTTGAAGCGGCACGTCAAACCAAAAAACCGAACCCGAGGCGTTTTTTTTTTTTTTTAAATGAAACTTTTACATGTGGCGTTTTTCGCGTCAGTGTGTTTAGTCATGAGGCGTTAAACGTCCGTGAATATCGTGTGCGAAATTCGTCCCGAACAGGCCTTTACGTTCTAAATCCAGTCATTTCATAAGGACTCTGAATTGGTAGTTTAGAAGTTGGTCACGTCACGTGAATTCACTGTTAAAGCTGCTTTTTGTTGCATCGCTAGACTACTGACAATGACCCTTTTTTGACTACAAAGTTTCACTAATGTGATATGTGTACCTTTAAACACAATTGACAGAAAAGCAACATTTGTCAAATCACAGATTGTGAAGCATGATCAATTTGAATAAGACGACTAGGGACACAAGCAATTTTAGCGAAAAATGTTTAATCTCTCCTTGATGCATGTTTATTTACACATAATAAATTTGCAAAATAGGAAAGAGCACAATATTTACACAATGAGCATTTAACAGCCAACCTGTCACAGTTGATTCAAGTCTGAAACTCTTCAAAAGGTATCAGAATTAATAAAGTATTAAAATTCTTCAGTTTTCGTTTTCTTTGAAATCTACATGCTCACATTTTGTTCCTACGTTTAAATTAATTCATCCTTCCAAAAAAGGATTGTTTCATCAATCTGGAAACACAATGAGCGGAAATCAACAAACCGGATTGGTCTTTTGGACTGAGGAGGAGCGTAAGAAAGAGGGCGTGGCCAGCAACGGTAAAGAGGCGTATGGAAAGAGATGGACTCTGGGTAATGAGAAAAACGAGGGAGGAGTTGACAAGGCACTCTGTGCGAAACGAAAACTCTGTGAGTCCGAAACACCTTCTGTTCGGCTTGTTTTCCCTCTACGACGTCTTTTTTTTGTCTTTGTTCCTGTACTCAAAGTAGTTCTCAAAACAAGTGTCGCAAAATAAGAGGCATCACTCAAATACTTCACACAGCGAAATGTTAGAATATCTCTGAAGAGTTCCACATGTTCCACAACTCAACATCTAAAAACAGTTGAAAATCAAACATAGCGCTCATCATGGAAATAAAACCGAATGAAATGAAAGGCAAAGACGACATCAAAGTGAAACAATGCAACCAGCTGTTTTACAATCACCAACACCAAAGTCCCGCTATCGAAGCACAAATCACATCGAGATTTTTCAATCCGAAAAACAACAATAGAAAGAAAAAAAAAAATGGCCTGACCGTACATTATGATATGTAGAATGAACATCATCAGCCTTTGGAATGAAAGTAGAACAGCATGCTTGTATTCTCAAATCATTTTGTAATGTCGAAGCGTGCATCAACTCATCTACTGAAAATGAACTGAACATACTAATGTAAGGAAGGCCAGATGGAGGGGTCCAAGTCACCTGACCTTTAATGCTATACATCCAGCTCTCTCCTTCTACTGTTAAAATTAACACAGCAGTGTGTGTATGTTCACTTTTAGGAAGTCTATCTACCTATTTAGCTACTTCATCGACGGTTCCTTCCATGTAACTTGATCTTGCACTAAAACGGAAATGATCGCTAAGAGTTGCTGAGGGCTAAACACAAACAAGCAAACAAATCCAACATCGATCTAATTCGTTTGTGCCGAAAACGAATGCAGTTTCCTACAGGTGAGCATCTGGAATCTAAAGAGAGATTGTCTTTACCGTTCTAGAGATTTGTGGAGACCTGCTCCCCATTGATTAGGAGAAATTGCAATGGCATGAAATCAATGACGTAAAGCGTAATGCCAAAATAAATAAATTCGTAAAGAGTGATTCTGTATTACTTTCCCAGCTGGAATGTACCCTGATGTACAGCCGAGGTAAAGCGAGCAAAAACCCGTCAAATGTTCATTTTGCGCGTCTCTCTCTCTCTCTCTCTCATTGGGTTTATGACCTAAATCTTTCAAAGATGCTTCTATCGCATCTCAGAAAGTCTACATCTGCTTTAATCTCAGCGGAAAGCCATAGGAGGAAAGGCTTTCTCTTGTTTGAACACGACTGGCTTTAAGAGAAGTGCGGCAGCACATGAAAGCGAGTCACTGCAATACACATTCTCACAGAGTTACCGACGCTCGCAAGAGAGAAGATAAAGAGAAACTCCAAAACAACCAAGGTGGCGAAGAAAAGTAAAGCAGAACTCGACTTCATCTGCTTGATACCCCTGAAACAGTTCGAGAATCGCTTCACATTTGTATTTGTAACACTGCAAATCACCAATCTTGATAGAAATTAGTTAGTGGACTGTTGGAAACCAAAACGATCAAGACAAAGCACAAAAAGCTTTTTTAAAAAATGATAGCGATGTAGCTTATAAGCTCAAATTGAACAGAAAAAATAAATTAAAAATACTCCTTAAAGGGTTCTACCTCACAAAAAAACAAAAACACATCTAACTTAGTGCTGACATGATGGCCGTTTAAGAACGTTACCACCTTGCTTTAAGCTTTACTACCAGTTTCCGTGGATATGTAACATTCAGCTATGATCATTTGGCTTCGAAACCATTGATTTTAAGCTTTTTTAAAAAACAGAGGCTGCTAAAGATGTGGAACAAACTGGAATTAACATTTGCTACATCTACAGTAACAGAACACATTCTTCGGTTCTTCAATCTCAAGTTTTCCTTCATTCTAGACTGATTTGTGCAAAAGTTACAGAGGCTAAGAGTGCTCATGTTTGAAATGAAGATGAAAAGGGCCAATTATTAATTATCGGTCAAGTTCTCGCGCGGAATAGCAAAGAATATGTCCTGAAGTGTCTTTCAGACTGAAACCCATAATATCAATAAGGTTGAAATAAGTGTACAAACTAAATACACAGATTCATCCACCAACTAAACAATGAACCCTTTGTTTTTCGGGAGGACATTTCCCTCCAAAAAACACTAGGTACAACATGGGGACACATTTGTCTGAGTTTGTTCTTTTTTGCACATTGTTTTTTTCACTCTCAGTTCTTCAGTCACTAGGGTAGTCAACATTAAAAATAATAACACATTTTATCTAAAGAAAATCTTTTTTTTTTTTTGCACTAACAACATTCAAATAAAACATGGCACAGGACATTTTTTTTTTCAATATTTTTTGTTCATAGTTCAGTCTGTTTCAAATATCAAATTCATCTTATTCTTTTCTATGTTAAAATGGAAAACTTTGTACGCATCTTGTCACTCTTTTTGTATAAAAATGCAGTTGTATTTATATATCTATACACATTTATATATATATTTATATCATTTTCATTTGTTTTAGTTCCTGTAAATTGTGCAAATTCAGCAGTAACACAAGTGGCAGGAGACTGGATCAAGTGAGTCCTTCGATCAACCCAAAGAGCAAAAACAAAAAAACAAAAAAACAAAGATGTGATGTAAGCGCTAAAGAAAAATACCGGTCACTAAAAAACAAAACACTGATTTTATCCTTTGTGGGCTTTAAGGTCTTCTGGCTCATAATACAAGACATCCTTGGTGAGTAAAAGCACACAAACGTGGCTCAACACACACTCCAAAATGGTAAAAATCCAAAAAACAAAATCCTATTGGTTGGACGGGGCGTCCAGGGAGACATTCTGGTGCGTGTTGAGTTCAAAGGAAGTGATAAAACAGGATTTCCACCCTGGGCTGAGGGGTCTCCAGTGTACTGCTTCTGTCCTTGCAGTCCGTTAGCTTAGTGTGTGTTTGTGTGTGTCTGTGTGTGTGCGTGTGGACAAGGCTCTGGGATGGGCTCAGGAGGTCAGAAGGAGCCATCTGAGGTGGGCGGAGAGATGAGGAGGGGGTCCTCAGCTTGCCAGAGCCATGGTGTCGATAACCTGTTCCAGTTTACTGCGCAGTCTCTGTCGCCGGGCTAACTCATCCTTCTGAAGCGCGGACAGGATCTGTAGAGGAGGAAATGACCTCGAATTAGATCACAGGGTAGTTAGCAGTGTTGTAGTACTCGAGACTCGGACTCGTCTCGGACTCGGTCTCGAGACCATATTTTAATGGTCTTGTCATGGACTCGTGTCCATTTGGACTCGGAATTGACTCGTACTCGAACATTTTTTTTTTTTAGGACTCGGAATTATTCCCGAGTCCACTCGAGTTCAATTAAAAATATTTTTCATGATTATTAATGTATGTTAATAAAATATTTCTTTAAATTGATTGACACGCCCAGTGATTGGTGATTTTCTAGTGCGCAACTGCGCATGACAAATTGTAATAAAATTACTTTTAACACCACCTACTATGTGGCCTTTTTACCCTAAACTGATCATATTTTTTAAACTCTAAGTAAATTCAGTAAAAAAAAAAAAAAAACATTTCTCTAAGTAAATAAAAGTAAATTAGGTAATCAACCCTCACTGGTCTCGGTCTCGACTCGGACTCGACCGTCTCTGGTCTCGGACTCGACTCGGACTCGACTCGGTCTTGACTCGGACTCGACTCTCTCTGGTCTAGGTGTCGACTCGGACTCGAGTGAGGTGGTCTCGACTACAACACTGGTAGTTAGTACTGTAGTTGGTTTATGAGGCCTGTGTTAAAGGTGCAATACGTAATATTGACAGCTAGAGGCTGAAATGGGTACTGCAGTTCAAATGTTTCACCAACCCCCTCTTCCTCAGACTCGACACTGGTTCCCAGTTTGAGGACACGCAACAGGAACGAGCGGAATTGACAATGGAAGGCGATTGCAGTAAGTTATTGAGTTGATTTATCCGTATCTTAACCCTGTGGGGACCAAAAACGCGATAGACTTAAAATACTCCGTCATTAATGGTCATATAAATAAAATCAATACATGATTATACACTATAGAGCAGTGGCGGGCCGTGCATTTCACACTTAGGCCTTCTGTCCTACCTGAATTAATAACTTTTAATAGTGTATCAGCGACATAAAGTCGACATGAAAGTGTTCCCAACCCATTAAAACTTGATTTTACGCAACGGAAATTGAGGTCTTGATGACAGCTGAAAAGGAAAGTTGTTTTAGAGGAAGGACGAATTTAAATGTAGTAATGCATATCATGGCACTTTCATGTTGCCTTTAAAGAAGTTGAGGTTCAAACCTACAATCTTTTAGTTACCAGGCAAGATCTTTAACCACTGGGCTTCGTCGCTCCCTTTTGGGTACGTGTTTTTCTGTAGATGGAAATGCAAATGTGCCGGTCACGCCTTTCAGAAGTTGTTTGTGAAACAGCGAGAGATGCTAACACCCATCTGTGTGGATTAACCAAAACGCAAGTGTCTAAACGTAAAGGAAATGGGAAAGAAAAGAATCTCCAACACCCTTGGCGTCAGATAATGGACTGCTAATTTCCCTCCTGTTTTCACGCAGGTTCAGCGAGGGTGTTCATGTGGACACGTGTGCATCTGGATAATAAAGACTAATGAACATAAACGGCTGTTTAAAACGCAACCAGCTGCAGTGTATTAATGTCAGACAGAGAGAGGGAGAGTGGTTTCACAGAGAAGAGAGATGATGTTTGATGAGTTGTGTTAGACTAAACATCCCGAAAGTAAGGAAATGGAAGATGGAAATGAAATCATTAAAAAAAAAAAAAAAAAACAGGGCTAGGTGCTAACTATGGACACCTTTTTATATCAGCCTAATGGGTGAAGAAACAGTAGTAAATGTAGGAATAATTATGCAGACACACTGTGTCAATTTCTTTTCACTAAACACACACACACACACACCCTCATTTCTGTATGAGGTAGAACTAAAAGGTCTCCTTCGGCGGCTCATTATCTCTCCATTTATCCAGCCTGGCTGGAATGAGTCACTGGTTTTGACACATGATCTCGTGTGTGCTGTCAGATGGCGTTACGTGTGAAGGGCTACATGGATAAAACTGTATCTGAGTGGCCATGTATTAAAAGTGTTAGATTTCAGATTTTGCCATTTTAACAGCCTATTCTGGCTTGCTTTGGTTGAATTCTGATGTACTAGTCAGAGAAGTCGTCACATTTTTCATCTTTCCCTCAGAAATAGCTTCAGAATGATAAACTACATCATATTTTTTCTAAGAAAAGTAGTATACTTCACTTCCAGTGCGTTTTCTGTATGCATTAACTAGATACAACCTATTTGCTAAAATGTATAAAGTGCTGCAACCAGAACACACAGTATAACTGATCTCATGAAATGGCGTATGTATGACAAGCCAATTTGTATTTCCATTTTTGGCGTGCTATCAACACGCATAATCGCTTTTCAGCGTGTTTATGAACGCCGTTGACTTAACGTTACATTACTGTATATATAAATATATGACCTACCCCAAACCCGTCCCTAAACATACCCGTCACTGGGGTTAATACCATTTATGAGTCTTCCCCTACCATCCTAGGAACAAAAATATATCTCCCCAGATAGCAAACTGACATTGAATCAACGTGGAAACAACGTCCCTCATGACATTGAAACAACGTTGATTTTGCTCATCGAATTAACGTTGAACCAACGTCAGACGCGGCATTCTTCAAAGCTAAATGAAAATCGAAAATTGGTTTGCTTTCATAACGTTGAAACAACGCGTTGATTTCAAGTTGATTTTCCGTTAGTTTTGAAAGAATGACGCGTCTGACGTTGGTTCAACGTTAATTCGATGAGCAAAACAATGTCAGATCAACGTTGTTTCGATGTCATATTTCCACGTTGATTCAATGTCAGTTTGCTATCTGGGTCCCCAGTTGTAGATCTACATTTTGCTTTGTTTCGCTCGGACATTTAACGGCATAGACATACACGCGTACACGATAGCTCAAAATGCGTATAGATAACACGCCACTTGACTCGAAAGTGGCGTGTATGTTTACGCAAAACTCATGATGTCATGTTGAAATAGTGCATCCCATGATGCAATGTGCTTAACTTGATCTTTACTTATCAAAATAAACTGGAAGCTGGAATTATTAGTCCAATATTGCCCAAATATCTCTGATAAAAGGTATGAAATGTTTATGCAAAAATGTACCATTTATTTCTGTGATGAAACTTGCAACAGTGTGGCCATGTGACAATGCAAAGGTTTGAACCTATTCAAAGATCTATTTATATAACCTTTTTATTTTTAATAAACAAAATGCTCGTATTTCGTTCGGATCACAGCGTTTCTTTCTCTTACCTCGTCTTTGTACTTGGTGATGTAGGAGTAGATCTCGTGGAGGGCGCTCATGCTGTTGAACTGGCTCAGGTGGAGCCTGGACTGCTCCGCGAGATAAGCGCTCATGTCCTGATCACTGATGGCGGACATTCGCCCAATGTCTGAGTAATACCTACAGGACGGCAAGACAGCAGGTCCAAATGAGCATAATGATTTGCGTCTTTGAAGGTTATGATTAAGGTCTAACAAGGGAATTTTGTGCTAGATGCATCCTAAGCAGGGTCTCTGCCCACTTACCTTTCTACCCAGTTCTTGTAGTTGGGAATATCTTTAGCGTAGAGCAACTTATTTGAGGGGGAATCTTTGCCGAGCTTGTGTTCGGATGTGGAGCAGGAGTCCATGAAGGTTTGGGCGACTACGGAGAGACACGCATCCGTGATGCTGTTCTTGTGGATGTCGAACACAAACTGCGGGTTCTTGATCACATTCACCCAGAATCTTAACGGCAAACTGAGGACGAGGGAAAGGCAATGGGTGGATAATGAGAAGAAAATCTAGCTGATTTCATAAAACAGCAGTTTTTACTAATGTCTTAAACAGTGTCGCTCCTCACCAGTTGCTCTTCCAGGTGTGCCGAACATCTGAATCTGTGATTTGGTGTTTGTCTGCCTGCTCATCCAGGAAGTCAAACATGTATTTGATGGCGAGAGGGAGGGCACTGCCACGGTGTGCCGTGCTGAATATTGTCTCAAACAAATCATCGACGAATTTCTGTAACGTACCCTGTAGTGAGAGAAATCAGAAGCGTCTTGACAATTACCTCGACTCTTAAGAGGTGGTAAAATGCCATTTTTACAAGATGTAAAATAAATCTCTGACGTCGTCAGAGTGTGTGGGTGTGAAGTTTTAGCAGTGAATATGCCTGTTAAATATATTTTCATATAAATCAGTGGTTCTCAACTGGTTTTGCACCAAAACCAAGATTTTGACATCAAGTTGCACTGAAAATACCTAAATTTATCATACAGACTTCAAATAAATATTGAAATGTTTTTTTTTGTTTTTTTATTACCATCAACTGCACAAGTCCAACAATGAGCAAATATTAACAGGAAACATACCATAGAGTTTGACTGTTGATGTCATCAACTCAAGATTTCGGGAACCATTTCCTCATCTATTTTAAAAGTTGAATTATATTTATTTTATTATTTTAATTAGATTTTTTCACTATTTTATTTTTAACATTTAATTTAATTTATTGCACAATATTATAGTTAGTTGGATTTTATTATTTGCATTTAGCATCTTCTTTTTCTCTCCACCAGCTGAACATTAAAAACACCAGAACTTTGGGCCAAAAAAAATGCTAGAAAAAAAAAAAGCCTGAAAACGCAATTTTCTCAGCTTTAAACCTGTCCTATTGATCACAACGGCTACTTGCACACAATCACTACTTCCAAAAACTTACTAAAAGCCTAAAATCACTAAAAACCCTCGAGCAGCCGAACCGGAGATGTCGGTTTATTCATCATGTCTGTGAGCGGGAGAACAGCAGTGGCTCTCAGATAATATGGAGTGTGTTGATTAGGAAACTGGTGTGTGTGTGCGCGTGTGTGTGTGTGTACACGAGACAGACAGACACAGTCCGCGTGGTTTCCCAGCATTCATTCCGCGATCTGTCACCACGCACCATGAAGCACTCGATCCACAACAAATTACCTGTCTCCTGCTGTTCTCTTCCGCTACAGCATTACATTTATCTATCGTTTTTTATTATGTATCAAAATTGACCACCCGAGAGGCTTGTAAACATATTCTGATTTCATTTTTTCCTAGCCTAACAATTAGGAGGCAAAGCAATAAGCTACAGAACCAAGAAAGGGGGAGAGAGAGGAATGAGGGAGGAAGACAGGGCAAAAAGGAGATAGCAAGAATATTACATTGTGTCCTAACCAGGTGCGATATGACGAGATGCAAGCTATTTGTCTGTCAACACTGAATGTAGATCTGTGATGTGACACAATCACAGCCAATCAGAACATATTTGATATTGCAACGTGCAATGACATAAAAACGTCTCGGTTACGTATGTAACCCTCGTTCCCTGAGTAGGGAACGGAGACGTTACGTCAGAAGTGACGGAGATTGGGGGTTTCGCATAGAAAGCCAATCCTCTTCGAGTATTTAAACACGAGCCAATGGCATGCAATGCCTTGGGGCTGCGGAAATTTGCATAGCGTACTCCGCCCTACTCCGTGAGTATAAAAGGAGGAAGTGAACGCAACCGCAGTATGTCTTCGCTGAGGAGCCAAGACTGAACTCGGCATCTACCCAGCGATACAGCAGAAGTGGCAGGGAGACGTAACGTCTCCGTTCCCTACTCAGGGAACGAGGGTTACATACGTAACCGAGACGTTCCCTTTCGTAGTCACTTCGAGTTACATCAGAAGTGACGGAGATTGGGGGTCTGTGCCATCACGCCAACTTCAGGCTGTCTTCCAGTGCCCTGCGAAAGTCTAAACCCCCGAGCCTTACCTGTTTTCCTTAGGGGATCCGACTTAGACACAGGATTACCAAGGTACACTGGGAAACATATCCCGAAGGGGACATGCTACCAGCTGCCTACCGAAGGGAGGACTTACGAATACACATATGGCCACATAGGAACACATATGGAATCACTGGAGCACCAACCGCAGGTGGCTACTAATTTCAGCTCCAGGGGTGGCAGATGGCTTGCCAAGGGAAGACACATGCTCAGAGAGGCTTACAGTGGATAATACACATGAGACGGTTACCAAGGGGGAACCGTCCGCATGGAGGCACCTAGCCAGCATCCAGAGCCACAGCAGTGGTGCCCGCATCGTCGGTGCTGGAGGACTCAAGGCTTCAATGGAAGAACTGAGGAAATATCGCACTTATCCAGTCCGGGGAGTGGAGTGGCGAGCAAGCGAAGACACCTGAGCGGATCCAGAACTGGCCGAAACGAGTACGTGAGAGGATACCGGCTCAATTCGCAGATTATAGAATCTGGCGAAGGTGTTGGGTGTCGCCCAGCCTGCAGCTCTGCAGATGTCTGTTAGCGAGGCGCCGTGCGCTAAAGCCCAAGAGGAGGCCACACTCCGAGTGGAATGGGCCGTCACACCAAGGGGGCACGGAAGGCCTTGCTGCTGGTAAGACAAAGCAATGGCATCCACAATCCAGTGGGACAGCCGTTGCTTTGAGAGAGCCCTTCCCTTCTGGCTCCCTCCATGACAGACAAAGAGCTGGTCTGAGGTCCTGAAACACTGCGTTCTGTCGACATAGGTGCGGAGAGCACGTACCGGACAGAGCAGTGCCAAGGCTGGGTCTGCCTCCTCCGGGGGCAGCGCTTGCAGGTTCACCACCTGGTCCCGGAAGGGAGTGGTGGGAACCTTGGGCACATATCCAGGCCGGGGTCTCAGGATCACGTGAGAGTAAGCCGGCCCGAACTCCAGGCACGCTTCGTCAACGGAGAATGCGTGCAGGTCCCCCACCCTCTTGATGGAGGCCAATGCAACCAGGAGTGCTGTCTTCAAGGACAGAAACTTTAACTCTACCGATTGCAAAGGCTCAACGGGATGCCTCTGCAGAGCACTTAAAACTACCGAGAGGTCCCAAGAGGGTACGAGGGGAGGACAAGGCGGATGCAGCCTCCTCGCTCCCCTCAGGAACCTGATGACCAGGTCGTGCTTCCCTAAGGACTTACCTTCCACTGCTTCATGAGAAGCGGCAATGGCCGCGACGTAAACCTTAAGGGTGGAGGGCGACAGCCTGCGCTCCAACCCTTCTTGCAGGAAGGAAAGCACGACACTGATCGAACATCTCCGGGGGTCTTCTCCGCGAGAAGAGCACCAATTGACGAAGAGGTTCCACTTCAACGCATAAAGGTGTCTCGTGGACGACGCTCTTGCGGAAGTGATGGTTGCCGCCACCGCAGGTGGCAGCGAACTCAAACCTGCCTCGTGCCGTCCAGGAGCCACACGTGCAGCCTCCAAGATCGGGACGAGGGTGCCACAGAGTGCCCCGTCTCTGAGAGAGTATCTTGTCTCAGAGGAATAGGCCAAGGAGGTGCTGTCGCGAGGAGCAAGAGATCGGAGAACCACGTCTTGGTGGGCCAGTAGGGGCTACCAGCAAGACCTGCTCCTTGTCCTCCTTGATCTTGCACAACACCCGTGCAAGGAGGCTCACTGGGGGAAACGCATACTTGCGTGGGCCCCGTGGCCAGCTGTGCGCCAGCGCATCCGAGCCGAGAGTGCCGCGGGTCAGAGAATAAAACTGGGCGCAGTGGGACGAGTCCCGAGAGGCGAACAGGTCTATCTGTGCCTCCCCGAACTCGTCCCAATCAGCTGGACCGACTGGGGATGGAGTCGCCATTCGCCGGAGAGGGGACGGACCCGGGACAGCTCGTCGGCTGCCCAGTTCCGGTCTCCAGGAATGTAAACTGCACGAAGGGACCTCAGGTGCTTCTGACTCCATATCAAGAGGTGGCGGGCGAGCTGCGACAACTGGCGTGAGCGTAGACCCCCCTGGTGGTTGATGTACGCTACTGCCGTAGTGTTGTCTGAGCGGACAAGCACATGCTGGCCCTTGAGCAACGCTCGGAAGCGGTGCAGGGCGAGCCGTACTACCAACAGCTCGAGGCAATTGATGTGCATGAGGCGCTGGGCTCCTGTCCAGGAACCGGCGGCTGCATGCCCATTGCACATGGCACCCCAACCCGTGGTAGATGCATCCGTGGAGACGACGAGATGTCTGGAAACTCGCTGAATAGGGACACCTGTCCGTAAAAAGCTGAGGTTCGACCACGGGAAGAAGGTTCGCCGGCATGCCGGAGTCACTGGGACTCGGAGCGAGCCGCGATGCCATGCCCACCTCGGGACTCGATCGCGAAGCCACAGCTGAAGCGGTCTCATATGAAGCAAACCGAGCGGCGTTGCCGCGGCCGCGGATGCCATATGCCCCAGGAGCCTCTGAAAAAGTTTCAGTGGAACCGCACTCTTGCCCTCGAACTGACGAAGGCAAGCCAGCAGTGAGTGCGCGCGCTCGTTCGTGAGCTGCGCGGACATGGCGACCGAGTCTATCTCCATGCCGAGAAAAGAGATCCTCTGCACGGGGCAAAGTTGCTCTTTTCCCGGTTGACCCGAAGGCCCAAACGGGCTAGGTGCCGGAGCACCAAGTCTCTGTGTTCGCAAAGCTGAGCTCGAGAGTGTGCTAGTATCAGCCAGTCGTCGAGGTAATTCAGGATGCGAACCCCGTGTTCGCGAAGGGGAACAAGGGCTGCCTCGACGATCTTCGTGAAGACGCGAGGGGACAGAGCAACCCGAATGGGAGAACGGCATACTGATATGCCTGGCCCTCGAAGGCAAACCGAAGAAACGGTCTGTGTCGAGGTAAGATGGACACATGGAAGTACGCGTCCTTCAGGTCGATCGCTGCAAACCAATCCTGATACCGAACACATTCGAAAATGCGTTTGGCCGTGAGCATCTTGAACGGTAGTCGATGGAGAGAACGGTTCAAAATGCGCAGGTCCAGGATCGGTCGTAACCCACCGGTCTTCTTGGGGACAATGAAGTAGGGGCTGTAAAACCCGGACTCCACCTCGGCTGGAGGGACCGTCTCGATTGCACCCTTCGCCAGCAGGGTCGCAATCTCCGCTCTCAGGATTGGGGCATTGCCACCAACTATCGTGGAGCGAACTCCCCTGAAGCGGGGAGGAGACCGTGCGAACTGAATCGCGTAGCCGAATCTGATCATTCTGATGACCCAGCGGGATATCCCGGGAAGCACTAGCCAGGCTTCCAGGAAGTGAGCCAACGGGGTCATGTGAACCACAGACGTCCCCCCGGA
The DNA here is from genome assembly GCF_988280905.1 of Pimephales promelas. Classification (NCBI taxonomy): domain Eukaryota; kingdom Metazoa; phylum Chordata; class Actinopteri; order Cypriniformes; family Leuciscidae; genus Pimephales; species Pimephales promelas. Next base: position 25,524,755 of record NC_142788.1, on the reverse strand, counting down.
GGGGCAGCGTGGCGGGTCGACTGGCACGCGTGCAGGGATGACCCAGCTCGGATGCGTCGAAGCCCGCTCCCCGACGGAAGGGACCAGGGAAAGCGGAGCGTTCCACGGGGGTCCGTTCCGCCGGGGGTCTGGCGACAGAGGGGGAAGGGATTGGCGTAGCCCGGGGACGACACTCGCACCCTTCCGCACCCTCAGAGACAGAGAGGAATGTGTGGGCTGACGCACTGGAACGTCGAGCGCACTCATTCCAGACTGTGGGCTCAGTGATGATGTCAAGTCTTTCTTAACCAACTCAGGGCGCTGCCCACCCGTGGGCGAGCAGCGGGAACTGAAAACGAAAGATTTTCCCCCCGGCCCTCCACCGGGGGCAGGAGGGGGCCTGCTCCCGCCTCCTGGGGAAAAACTCAACTCCATCACTGAGCAGCCCGTATCAGGATCATCGCTTACCTGGCGTTTAGCGGGGTGTGCGGCCTGAGGGGGCTGTGACGCCTGCCGGCGGCCTCCTCCACGCCGTGGCCCGGATGAAGGCTGCTGCTGGGGCGGGGCGGGAGGCAGGGGAGCCGCGGGGGGGCGTCCTCGGCGGCGAGCAGCGGGAGGCATCTGTGCCGACGACTGGGTGGAGGCAGCAGCTGGTCGTCGGGGCAGAACATGTTTGATTGCCTCTGTCTGCTCCTGGGCAGTGGAGACTGCTGGGCAAGAGTTCTCGACTGCACCGCCAAAAAAGGCCAACCTGGGAGAGAAGGGCGTCGAGCAGACGAATCCGCTCAGCGCTCCGAGTGTCTGCCAGGTTGACGCTCCTGGACCACACTAGTGGCCATCACCTGACCAACGGCGCGAGCGGCCACTTTCGTTGCCCTTTTGGAGAGCAAGGTCAGTGGCGGACCGCAAATCTTCGAATGCCGTTGGATCAGTCCCGCCCTCGAGCATATCTCTGAGCATCTGCGCTTGCACAGTGCTCATCGCATGCAAAGCGGAGGCCGCCCGTCCCCCCGCTCTATAGGAACGCGCCGCCATGGCAGACGAGAACCTACAGGCTTTGGATGGGTGCCTAGGAGGACCACGGAGGAGGCGCTCTGTGGACACAGCTGTATCGCAACAGAACGCTCCAGCGGGGGCATCCCAGTGCACCCACGGGCGGCCCCCCCATCGAGGGGGGAAAGGCGGGGGAGAGATCGCGCTCTCGAGTGGACAGAGGAGTCCCCCAAGAGCGCGATAACTCCGCATGCAGCTCGGGGAAAAAAAGGCAATGGAGTTGGCCGTGGCCTCGCGGCGGCAGCTTTGTCCAAAAACCAATTATCCCTCCGTGAGAGATCGGGGGAGAATGGAGGATGCCACTCTAACCCAATACTCCCAGCGGCTTGAGACAGCATGCCGTCAGCTCGGGATCCGACACGGGCAGCGCTGGCTCTCCCGAAGGGGGCAGTGCAGCCGCATCCTCATCTCCCGAGGACTGTAGCCCGCCTAGTGATGCTGCGATCGACATCACATCATCATCTGGAGCGCTGCTCGAAGCAGCCGGTACCACTGAAGAGGCAGCCGACTGAATCGAACTAACGCTCGCTGGCTCACGCACTGAGGCGGGAGGTGTGGCCCGAGAAATCGTCGGGGCTTTATGCCACACCGTCCCCGGTCGACGGGCCCCCTTTCGTGAAGGAAGCCGATCGAGTAAGGGGGACCGGGGCTCTCACTCTAGGAGATTTTTTTTTTTTTTTATATATAAAATATATATTTTATATATAAAATATATATATATATATACATTTCTTTATATATATATATATATATATATATTTTAACCTCAGTGTGGAGATGGTCATGTCCCCCTAGCAGGAACATGAGTCATCCACGAACGCTGCTTCTGCATGCTGAATGCCCAGGCATACAGAGCAGCGATCGCGACCATCAGATGACGACAGAAATCGACCGCATCCAGAAGAACACGGGCGAACCGTCTTTAAAAAGACGTGCCGCGTGTAGCTCTTTTACAGAGAGGAGGAAATTCACTCTTTCAGCGCTGAGGCGACCAGGGAGAAGCGCAGTCTGGCAGACCACTGCACAGATCGCAGGCAATGCAGAAACTCGCTGGGTACCGCCGTCACACCAACACTGAAGAGGACGCTCGTCTCAAAGAGTCTTGTAATAGCTTTCAGGAGTGAAGAGGTTCTCTTGGCTCCGAAGCGAAAACATACTGCGGTTGCGTTCACTTCCTCCTTTTATACTCACGGAGTAGGGCGGAGTACGCTATGCAAATTTCCGCAGCCCCAAGGCATTGCATGCCATTGGCTCGTGTTTAAATACTCGAAGAGGATTGGCTTTCTATGCGAAACCCCCAATCTCCGTCACTTCTGACGTAACTCGAAGTGACTACGAAAGGGAACCATTAATCCCATTCATTTTCATTGGAAAGCTGGCGACTTCCAAGGAGAGCAAGCGTTGCAGACCAGAAGTAAGCATGTCCAATGACGCAACAAAGTTGACTAATGTTAAACTTTATGCAAATTAAAAATGCATTTCAGGAACGACAACCATTAGGCGTGAAGTCAGTTGTGTGTCAATGGCAAGATGGAAGAGAAGTTGGTAGTACTTGCCCTGCAAACTCAAAGCCTGAATGATTTTGTGAACCCAGATACAACGGCGCTTGCACTTACACCACATATACATAGCAGTGATGGCAAAAAGAACTTGCTGTTTCTTGTTCATCTGTAATATTAAGCAGATTCCATTTTCTGATTCCATTTATAGTGAGTCTTTTCCCTCCAAAAGGTTTTTAGCTAGCCTGGCAAGCCAGACCTACATCAAGATGTTAGGTCTGGGAACTCACAATTGGCATACCTCAATCCGAGGGGCGGAATAAAAGGTTGTCTATCCCTCTGCACGCCATAAGACAGCGCTAACCAACCAGAGCAACGAATGGCTGTGGCTGAGTGAGTCCCATGCGTTTTCCCACCAGCGTAGCTATTGATATATCAAACTTTTGCCGTATCCGGTCGTCAAAACTCAGAACACATCTTCCTTTTTTAATGACTTAAGTGACGTTCTGTCATCCAGACTCGCAGCCAAAGCCGAATCGAAAGACCGCTGTTCGCCGGCAGCATCTTGTTTGTTTTCAAGTGGCAGGGAAATCACCAATGGAAATCACGGCACAGAACCGTCACAACTCTGCCGTCACTGTGTTAAATCCGCCCACCAACTCTATACACGATGTGATTGGCCTGACCAGAGTTTGGTTTTTCCACTTCAAAAGCCAACGGAGAGTTGCTAGAACACTGGTGGCAAAATAATTTTTGTGGCATCTAGATTTTTAAGCTATTTTTAGCGGCAATAAAACCAATCGGTTGTCTACAACATGGAGTAGCATCTCTAAATATCATTCACAATTGTTATAAGGCAACAAGTAGTAAGAATGTCCACTAGTGACCTAACAGCCAGCGAAAGACATGCGACAAAGTCGCTGGCATTGTAAACGCACCTCAAAATTCTTAAAAACATGGATAAGAAAGCTTAATGAAAGCTCACCTTGGTGGCCAGCAGTCGTGTCAGGTAGATCTCTGACACCATCTTGCTCCCGCGATCGCCCTCACGCTGGTCTGCGTGGTCGTGGTTTTTGACGAGGTGCCAGAGCTTGGTCCCGCTCTCTAGATCAGGCGTGATCATGGGCGTCCTGGACCGCAGACTGTCTGGGCTGCTGGCCGTCCTCAACATGCTCTCTGAAGAGAACGAGAGTCAATCATTAAATCATTTTTATCGCATTTTATAACATGGATAGCTCTATTTTTACATTTGCGAGGCGAAAGAACTATAACAGTTGTCGAAAGATAAGTGTTTTCATGTTGCTGATACCGCCGCCATTTTATAAAAGCAAGACGCCACAAAAAGCCATGAGTAATTTTAGGTGTTGTACGCACTCGTACAGCATCAAAATCACTGTAACGCACGGCCTCTCGCGCTTATTGCTTTCATTTAATCATAATCTGGAAGGTTCCAAAATCTCAGGCAGTATTGACCCCATACATACAATATAAAGCGAAAACCTAAGCAGCATAAAACAGTCACATCGGCGGTTGTAAATCAGGTCCGGCGGTCTCTTCTATCTGATGAGCAGTCGGCTGCTAAATACCCAGGAGTTACACATCAAAGATGAGAGGAGAGAGGAGCTGAGCTCTGGCTAATGGATGGTTAAGCACAGTAATCTGTCTGAGGATAAGGCATTCTGGGTAAGGATCATTTCCTGTGGATGCCCTAAACTACAATGAATATACTGCATCTGCAGAATCCATCAAAAACTCCCTCAGGTTTATTCTATCCTTAAGTGGCAAGTGGGAGTGAAAGATAGAGTCCCGCGTCTGGAGTCTAGTTAATCAGTCACAGACTGGCAGGCCGGCGAGCTTGAAAGAAACAGCCACTGTAAGCTTAATTCAGCCTCTCGCAGCGCTTTTATATTACACCGCATAAAAAGTCAAGGCTTAGAAAAACATAATAGTGGAAAAGCAAATAAATAATAAATAAACCGGGAAAGGAGCATTTTTAAGCAACACCGAGACCACAAGATAACACTAATGGCTGAAACTTACTCTACGCAAGTATGTCAACGACGCAGACGTCCATGCAATATAATGCAAGTGTTATGTCGTGTTGTGTTTGTAATGTGCACTAGCATAAACGTCTTCGACAGTCAATTTTTTTTGCTCAAGTCAACCACTGACGGAGCAAGTTTGAAGCAAGTTTTCAGATGTGTAACTAGTTCAACACAAGACAGTTCAAAGTAACTATCAGCCTCGACGGTACATGTAAAATACAAAGTGAAAGTGACATGTGAAGGCCAAGTATGGTAACCCATACTAGGAATTCGTTCTCTGCATTTAACCTGTCCAAGTTAGTGAACACACATTAGGCACCCAGTGAGCGATTGGGGGTTAGTTGCCTCTCTCAAGAGCACCTCAGTAATTTCCTGCAGGTATTGAGAATCGAACCTGCAACATTTGGATTGCCAGTCGGACTCTCTAACCATTAGGCCACGGCAGCCCACAAACCACAAGCTCACAACTCTTGGCCCAATAGTTTCCATGATTCAGATATTGTTTTAGTGTATAGAGTAGAAAGTAGAGCCCGACCGATAAAGGATTTTGAAGGCCGATACCGATACAAATATTTTTGGGTTTTAAAATCCGATATTCCGATATATTGGCCGATATTTATTTATTTTTTTATTAAATATTGTTGGATTTTACACACGTGTAAAAGAAAAGCTAACTTTTCTGCACAAGATACGTTTGATACTTTTTCTCTATGTCTAAATGTTCACTCCTCGCAAGTATAACTTACATTTTACAATGCAGGGACTGTAACTAGAGATATGCTAGTTATAAATACGGTAATAATTACTTAAATTAGGCAGAAAAAGTTCATTGTGGTTTCCAAGCTCAATAATGTTAACGTTAGCGGTCTTCCACTGATGATAGTGGCATTAGCTTGCGTTGTGGTTAGCTAGTCTATGATGAGCCATAATTTAGCAATAGATAACATCATACTGCAAATTGTAAAACATACATTTTCAAAATAACAGGCCAAGGAGAGATGATTAAAGCGAGTTTCGTCCGTTTTTATTTTATTTTTTAAATATTCATTTATCGGCCATTATAGCTGCCGATACCGATATTATGGAAAATGCCTAATATCGGCCGATAATATCGGCTGGCCGATATATCGGTCTGGCTCTAGTAGAAAGTAAAAGTTTTCTTTCCATTTAAGCAGGCTATAACCATTCAAAAGTTAAATTGATGAAATAATAATCAAAAGTGACATTCATAATTAATAAAGACATGTATTATGTTCCAAACGAATCTGATTTCAAATAAATGCTGTTCTTCTGAACTCCTGAAAAAAGTATCCCATTTCCACAACAATATTAAACAGAATGATTTCTGAAGGATCAATTGACACTGCTTTGTCGTCACAGCAATAAACTAATTTTTAAACGCATCAACATAGAGAACAGTTCATTTGAATAATAATATTTTTCCAAAATAGTTTTTTTATTGTATTTCTGATCAAGAAAATACAACCTTGATGAGCATTTGATACATCTTTCAAAAACATAAAAAATCGTATTATCCCAAACTTTTTAACAAACATGTATACTATTTGTTTATCAGCTACCCTGCTTTCTAGATATTGAAAAACAGAAAAAACATGGCCAAACAGCTGCCTTTTCAGATGTACGTTTGTATATATTTTTGAGTATATTTCTGGTCTAACAGGCCATTCACGCTTGCATGGTGCTAGCAATGAGCAAGTGTTTGTATCTCGCTCTCCAATGCGACACAAATCCCATATAATGTTCAGCTCAGGGTAATAAAGGTTGACACGAATATATAAAAATACCCAGTGAGCAGTCTGAAATAAGACTTCCTCTGTTCTCTCCTGCGGCTTGTGAATGCATCGTTCATTATTAATGGTACCAGTGTCAAACTTCATTACGGAAGCCCAGGGAGATGCATATCTGTCCAGTGCTCTTATCGCCATGTCCATTCTGGAGGCCGGGGAGGAATGCTCATTTGGGTATTGAAGATATGAATTCACTTCCTGTACGGGGGTGTGAAGGGATTTGGAACAATGTTCAAAGGTATTTTCATGAGCTTACATATCCAGGAAATCAAGTTAAAAAAAAAGCCAGATCATGTAATAACAACGATCCGCATTGGCGTCACTCTGACACCACAGCGACTGCGGTAACCTCTGCCGTTTCCATGGCAACGAGCGAAACACGACTTGAACGACAATACAAATGTGCGTCCAGTGTTTGAGCAGAATTATCCGAGACATGAAACCCCCTCTCAAAGGGAAATATAATGGACGTCTGCCATGTGAGAGCCATGGCTTGAGTGCATGTAATTCTGCGGCAATCACGGATACGCGCATCTGAGGAGGACGGACAACATTAAACAGCTTTTTCTCTCTGATCCGCTTTCTTTTGGGGGGTTGAGGAGCAAAACACCTTCAGTTCTGTGCTATCATCACCTCTTATTCGCACAAACACCCAAAGTGCTCGGAAAACAAAACAAAATCGACACAAAGAATAGCGAAAAACGATATCCAGACATGCTTCTAAGTGCGAGTCCTGCTTTTTAAGGGAAAATGGAGGCCAGTGAGCTTCTGGGCGCAATAAACACAAATCTCTCGGGCGAATGTGGCAGACGTGATCTCGCTCTTCTGAAGAAAGTCTCAGAGGAGACGAGAAGTGGAAGTTGTGAGGGGAACATCAAAACAGGAAGTTGAAACAGAGTTCTTACCGTATCTGCTGAGGGACTTGGTGAAGGTGGACGAGTTGGAGATGTTGTACGCAGAGTTTTGCTTTGGCACCAGGGCGATAACAGACCCATCTGTTACCTGAATACAGTGAGGAACTCAACATTACTGCAAATAACTCATTCACAGACACTGTAAAAACATATTGTTGGTTTAACTTAAAAAATTAAGTAACCTAGCTGCCTTAAAAATTTAAGTTCATTGAAATGGAAAAATTGAGTTAATACAATGAAGGAGATTGATTTAATCACCAGAAACTCAAAATATTATGTTAACTACATAAATTATCTAAGTTGATTTGACAAAAGAAAAAATGTTGTGATTATAAATAATGAAATTATTTTTTTACAGTGTATATCATTAAGCTATAGTGCACTATACTCTGCAAATCAAAGATACAAAAATCTTAATGGATGTACACTGCCGTGTATACTGTATATATATATATATATATATATATATATATACACATATATCATATATATATATGTATATAAATGTTATATATATATATATATATATATATATATATATACACACTGTATATAAAATGTTTTTAATAATTTTAGAATGATTTCTGAAGGATCATGTGACACTGAAGACTGGAGTAATGATGCTGGAAATTCAGTTTTGAATTACAGGAATAATCTACATTTTTTTAAAAATATATACAACAAAAAGGACAATTATTTTACTGTTTTTTTTTTGTTTGTTTTTTTACCAAAAATTACAACCTCGCAATAAGACGTAAAAAATGATTCCATACTTTTGAGTGGTATTATGATATTTGAATCAAATGTCAACTTGATCATGTTTTTGTAGTTAAGACCATAAAACAAATTGAAAAGTGTTTCCACCATATATTCAACCAGTTTCCATGACTTTTACAGTCATTCATGATTAATGCGCAAGTATTTTTAAAAAATAATTTTCCATTTATATGCCAGGTACCAGTCCTTGGAATTAAGAGATTATTTTGAACAAAGGTCTCCGAAAAGAAAACAACAAAACAATACAGAAAGGTCTATGACTTCTAACATTTGAATACATTTGCATTCCAGGTGATCACAATAAAACAGAAGAAGAAAGAAATTCTTCCATGACCATGAGAACCCTGAAGAGTGTCACCCTCAGAACACACCACCTAATTCTGCCATTCTTTGACCATGACATCTTTATTTTTCTTATTATTGCTCAGCTGTGGACAGTGACTGTACCTGATAGTGTGCTAGTGTGTTCAGGCGTTTCCAGTCATTATCAATCTTAGTAGTGACATCCTCATCCTGCAGAATGATCCTCGCCAGTCTCCCCTGGCGCCACTCTGCAACAGAAAACAAGATGAAGGGGTGTGTCAATGGGAATGGTGACATTCTCTGTTTTAAAAAACAGTACTTGCTTTTTTTCTGAATACATTTTCCAATTGAGGACATCCCCAAAAGCCTCTCAAAGACAGTTTTGTCATATTTAGCTCACTTTTGGGGACAATTTTGCACTCAAACTCTAGCTATGTATACACACGCACATCACTCCCACAGCAAGGACGACTGACCACTTGAGGGGAGCTTTCCTCTTTAGAAATGCTTCATTTAGAGCACATAACCTTGTGCAGACCTTGTCCGAATCTCCCCGTGCAGAGTGAAGTCACTTTTCCGAGCGGAAAAGATATGAAAACATGCACTTGCTGTTAACAGAGGCTGAGTGACACGTCTGACTCCGGGTCAGATCTAAATGATGGATCCGATCAAGGTCACGGGGAATGACTGTCGTAAGCCTCTTACAAGCAAACCGTTCCAATAAACAACCTTTCTGTTGGTTTGTTTGTTGCAGGAGGAAGTCGCAGTTTCTTATTTCCAAACCGATTCTGAGAGACAACTGCCAAGGAGCAGAGCAAAGCAAAGCCAGAAGAGATCTGCAGCTGATAGCATCACTCAGTCTGAGCCAGATGACAATCATGTTGGGGACTGCTCGAGCTAATGGGATCTTGCTGTGGATGATATGGTTCAGTGTCTATTTCCCTAGTGCCCACAACGGTGACTTCAGCATCCATTTATATCAAGCTGCTGATAAGCTGAACATTTGTTTTAGCTGACATTTGATTACAACGTGAAACAGGGTTGTTAATAATTTTGTTTAATAAATTCGTTTTAGCACAGAAATGTTCAGTAATCAAAATCTCTTTGTATACACACAATTTATGTACTGTTCCTCTATCAGTCTTCCTGTATCATCTCAAATAGATGCATACTAAAAAGCTTAAATGTATTCAACTTCAGTGGACTGAACATTTGTTAAAAAACTGCCATATTTACATTAAGCATAATAAAAAATATTTAATAAAATAAATTTACTATAAAACATTTTAAATTAATAATAAATTATATATATATATATATATTCAAAAATATTCATATTATCGGAATTAAAAAGTTGTAATAAGTTGAAAAAAGTAAGTTGTATGCATATATTATTTGGAATTTTCCATATGCATTTCAAAACTTGGATTGCTTACTTAATAGTTATTTGAATAATTAATTAATCAAATGACATAGCAAACATGCAATATGTCATTGATATGTCAATCATAAAAGCTAAAAGCTCTGCCAGCCACTCATCCAAACTGCAAATCTCTCTCACATCGCATTATTGTCTTTTCACATTGGGTTATTGTCTTTTTAACCCTGGGTTATGCAACATTTCATTCTTGTAATTTTGAAACAGGGTTAGCACCACTTTTAACCCTGGGTAATGAAACCCTCCCCACCTGCAGTGGCAAAGGTATTATTTAAAAACAGTTAACTAATCCTAAACTGCCTCATTGTTGACCTCATTAAATATTCATTCCTTTTTTACAGCCACAGAAACATTCACTTGTACATGTACACATTTTCAGAGATGGACAGGCAGTTATTAAAACCAAATCAATCGGATTGACCTCATAAATATGCAAATAAGAACATTAACCCAGGACTTCCAAATGTAGAGTATAAACCTAACTGCCCAGGAATAGTGTGAAACATGAAACAAGTTAAGCCAAGATTTTGCTATCCAGGGTTTAGAATGACCTAATGACTCTTTCTCAAGAGTTCTTACCCAGGTCCATGTCTCCAGCTTTGGGTCTCTGTGAGTAGGGGCTTCCTTTATACACAGCGTCCAGAAGCTTCTCTTTCACCTGGGTGATTGTGTCACAGTTCAGGCATTTCACCGTCACCTCCGGGCCGTTCTCGCTCTCTGGGTTCACACAATGAAGTGTCTAAAAAGAGACAAGGTAAATCGGTCTCATTAGCTTCTAGTTTGAGCAGTTAAAACACTCAATAGTTGAAAACACCATGGCTCTGTTCGAAAATCAAGTCCACTGCATTAGACAGGCGGCTGTCTTCTAGAAAAATCTCATAAGTGACTGATATGGAATGCTCAACATTTGGAACTTCATTTAATAAGCAAAAATATATGTAAAAAAATAGCTTTTTTATTGCTGGCTACGATTCGGAAAAGCTTTCATGTCAGGAGGTTTTGACTGCACATTGACTTTTCACACTGCGCTTAACCCTGGGTTATCATTGCACCTGGGTAAAGGAACATTGCACACTCGTAATTTCGAATCAGGGTCAACAACACTATTGCGAAAACGTCAAGCGGTGATTGCGTTCATTGGCGTGAAAGAGAGACAATTTTATTCTTACATTTACAGTATAGCTTGTAAAGGGCATGTAATCTATGTAAACAGGCTGTATGTTGCGTTCATCCAATCAGTGTCACTGACAGTACAAATATGCAAATAAGGATGTTATCCCAGGGTTTAGGAATGTACAAGTGTGAAAAGTCAACTCATGAATACCAGAATGAATGTACCCTGGGTGAAGTTTGAGCAGTGAGATGCGTAAGGCAAGAAAAACCCAGGGTTAAGTTTGACCCAGGGTTTATTTTTTAATGTGTGAAAAGCCCTTTTGATTAAAGATTCCTTTTTCTCAATAGCAATATTCATGAGTTGTGCACAACAGGACTAGTGACATTTATTAAGAATACAAATAAGGTCAATTTTGATTTCATCTTGATTAGAGAGACACATCCTCTGTACTGTGTACTGAGTGTGTGCTAGCACTGACCAGCGTCTTATAGTCAATCTGTTGTCGGATGAGTTTGTCCTCGCTGAGGGAGTATCGGGCCTCTCCGGTGATGGCATCTATAGGGCCTTTTTCCATCTGCTGTTTAATAGCACAGTACAGCATGAAGAGAGGCTCGCCCGCACACTCCTGTAGAGAAAGAGTCAGAAACAACAGTGTGTTAGGACTCCACAATGTCACGAATACATGCACTGTGAATTTTTTCACCCCATAAAAAGTGAAAGATGATGCGATCAATAGCCCTTCTTTCCTTTCATAGTAACGCGCGAACATAAAATGCATTTCGGGATTTGTGTATTGAGCAAAACTTGATTACTGATAAACTGTCACTTCAGATGTGAAAAACAAGCAGCTATAATGGCACACCGCTTTCAAATAATCACAAGGACTTGCCAATCAATACAACCATTAGCCTCTCACACCCTCAAAAAGCCCCTCTCGAAAAAGACAAACAGTTTAAACGTAGGGAATAGAGAGAGCGATAGATGGAGGTTAACGATTGGGAGGAAGCACTTAAACCCCTTTGTGAAACGAACGGATAGGTGTGGAGAGAGAGGCGGCGGGGATGTGGATTGATAGGCTGATTTCTACTGTACATTAGCATTAATGTTTTCCACTGGCTAACAAACAATTTGTGATTTTCTTTAATTATTCATATATGTTTGCGTTTGAATCAGGCATCCGTTAGCATTTAGCAAACAACCAGCAGGGTTGTTATTGAGCAAAAACTAAACAAAGCTGAAATAAAATATCAATATTAGATGAAAAAACTAGCGATTAGCAGGAATATTCAGATTATATATAAAACACATTATGTGAATTACACATTACAGCACAAAATCTGAAGCTACGGTAAATAAACGTGCTAATCGCTAGTTTCTGAGGCAGATGCTACAATGAATGATCTGTAATGAGTTTCTGAGACAGAAACTAGCAATTAGCAATCTTTTCCATTGTACCTTCGGATTACACAGAACACATTGTGCGATTTACACATTACCACAGAAAATCTGAAGCCACCATGAATACACTTGCTAATCGTTTTTTTTTTTGTGGCAGAATCTACAAAGTTTCTGAAGCTACAATGAATTGGATTCTGAGGCAGAAATGATGTCAATTAAGTCAAAATCTGATTTAATTTCCAAAGATTGGTCAAATTTTAATGCAGGAGACACACAAGTCATGATTTACGGAGAGCAGTCACGTGCGAGACGCATTAGGCTTGTATCCCTCCTCAACCGACCCCCCCCCCCCCCCCGACCGCAGTGATTATGATGGGCACGGTGAAACGAGGAAACCCGCCGTCTTCCTCCGCCTCACGCATACCCTCACGAAACAGTTACTCTGGTTTCCTCCACCACTTCATCCTGTTTTACTCCACCCACCCTCCCACCATATGCTGTTAACGTCTCGTTAGCATCTGCGCTAATTAAGCCGACAGCTGCTAACGAGAGTGAGCGTGAATACATCACTCTTAGAGACCCCCACTGCAGCGCGCGTGGCCGAGAGACCAGACCTCATCCCACGCTCTAGCTTCATTAAAGAAAGAGAGCAGACCACATAGACAGACCTCACCCACCCATAGGGCTAATGAACGGTAGCAGGAAAATATCCTGTTGAAATACAGAGCTAGCAGATCAATTATTCCACACCACAGCCTTGAGCAGACCTCGTCCAAAAGCACCACTGTGGCCAGAATGTTGATTAAAAAAAAACACTGCACTTTGTGTGAGAGAGAGATTTCTGGGAAGGTTTGACTTGTGTCAGTTTGCTTCAACTGTGCTTTCTGAGCAGTGTCATCATATGTGATATTACAAGCTGTGTGTTGGTGACAACAGCTTGTCAGTTCCACTAACTCACGGCACAATCCCATCCGTCTAAAACAGCGCCGCTTTTCCTAATGCTAATTAGCGATCACAGACTGTCTGCTTCTGAACTTTTGTCAGTTAGCAGAGGAGCCAAACGAGGCCTGTAAACAGACAGAGCTTGAAACGGGCTTCAAATGAGCAAATTGGAATTGGCTGATTCATTCTAAAAGGAACTTATTAGGCAACATTGCTCTTTTCCAGCATGCGAATGAAGACTGACACTGTCAAAGTCCAATGATAAATTAAAAAAAAAAAAAGCTTTGAATGCTTTGTGTGAGACTACCTCTATACACAATAATATTGTTTTTCGATTCTTTCTAGAATAATAATATATATTAGTGGTGGGCTTAGATTATTTTTTTTTAATCTAGATTAATCTCACTGTAATCTTGGAATTAATCTAGATTAAAATGGCTCATTTGAATTCTGCCGAAGGCATTCAGAATATGTATGCTACCCAAATAACCTCGCTGGTAGACCTTAATGAAAGGCTTTGTGCTTTATGTTAGATGTGGAAGTTTTAAAGCAGTTTTTAAAGCAGTGCCGCTTCAGAGTGGTCACGTCGTCCGCAACTGGGAACTGTCCCATAACAATGTTTTTCCCTCACAAATGCGTACACGTAAAATAAGACAAAATTAATATTTTATGTTCTGTGGAGAGCCAATCCTTCTTTATCCGGTGGGTAGTATTACTTTTTGTACTTTTGCCACCTAAAAGTTTTTTTTTTTGTGTGTGTGTGTCACGTCCGTTACAGATGTGTATTTATTTCCCTCATATTAAATCTAAAATGCTTAGACTGATATTTTCCTAATGTCTGGATAAACAGACGTTTCAATATATTGGTATTAAATGCCCTTTACAGTGCAATTCAGCTAGGTATACATCTGCGATAAAATAGCAAGGTGAAAGTCATCATAGCTTGCGTAGTATATATAGACCGAGCTCCCGAGTCCCAACACAACTTTGAGAATACATTACGTTACGTCTCGCAGTACGTTAATGCCGATAACGGCCCACCACTTCTATATATATATATATATATATATATATATATATATATATATATATGTATATATGTATGTATATATATATATATATATATATATACACACACACATATATGTATATATATATATATATATGTGTGTGTATATATATATATATATATATATATATATACGTATATAAGCACAAGAATTCACCTACATGCATAGTGTGTGTGTATTTTATTTATTAATTCTTTCCATTTTAATATTTAAAATGTATGATATCAGTCTATTATTAGTATAGTACTATAAATAAATTGTCCATTTTCATCTTTCGGATGAACTATTCCTTTACAAACAAATACGTTGTATGTTGTCAAATAATGCAAAAGCATGTTCAATTTGTGTCAACTTTAAATGAATTTCTATGATGTGAAAGTATTCTAGACACCGGTTTCCTGTTGATTAAAATTCTTCCAGTGCATGCTGAGCCCTGCATGATTGAACTAATAAAACTAGAGAGCTGCTAATGTGAGAGTGCGAGAGAGAGAGAGGCAGACAGGGGAGGATGCGACATCCTGCAGCTCAATCACGCTCTGTGAGTGGCGTCATGGAGCGAAGCAGGATGGGTGGGGGGGTGTCGGGGGGAGGGAGAGAGTACAGGAGTATATAAAAGGAGAGGGAACTAAGAGCTGATGGGGAATGGTGCCGCTAGGGACAGATGCAGAGGCAGAGGTGCCGCTAGGGACCGCCTTTGACCTGCCCGACCCCTGACACACAGCTTATGTTTCTTAATTTGTCTGATCATGTTGAAACTACTGGTGGGAAGGTTCTCTCCCTATTCTTGTAGAATTAAGAGTGTGAATTCATTTTTGTGTTTTTGTATGTGTGTTTGGGTGCATTTTTGTATTATCAGGAGTGAGTTGAACAGACTTTTACTCACCTATCATATCAAAGCTGATATTTTGAAGGTTTCAAATGGTTTTGTCCATATAATAAAAGTCAATGGGATTAACAAAATGTAGATCTCTAGGGTGATTCGTTAGACTGAATCAAAAATTTCATTTCTTTAGAACTGGCTCATAAGTTCAACTTGTGAATCAAACTATGAAACCTCACAAATATAAGGCTTAAAATATAAGGTGACACTGCAGATTTAGTAGTGCATGAAACATGTGCATGTACTGTACACTACTATTCAATAGTTTGGGTCAGCTAAATGAAATTAAATGTAAATATATATAAATATATATATATATATATATATATATATATATATATATATATATATATATAAATAAATGTAATTTATTCTTGTGAGGGCATTTTCAGCATCATTATTCCACTCTTCAGTGTCACATGATCCTTCAGAAATCATTCTAAAATGATGATTTGAAGCACAAGAAACACTCCTTATAATTATGTTGAGAACAGAATAATATATATATTATAACAACCCCAAAGTTTTGAATGATATCCTACATACTGTACCCACTTACTTTTAAGAACTTGTACAGAAGAAAAGTGAACCAGTTCGTAAGCATCTTCTCAGCAACAGACTCGGTCCTAAAAGCAAAGAAGAAAAGAGGAAATATGAATTCCAATTTATACAATACAAATGCAATCCAAAAGTAAATAAAAGCCTTCTTAAAAAAAAAAAAAAACACCTACTAATGTGATACTTGTGGGTAAAAAAAAAAAAACTACACTTTTCCCCAAAACAAACCACCAATCTTCATTAAGACCAGACAATTACAGTAATTGGGCGACGTCTTCCATTAATGGCCAACCTGTCGCTAGCCGAAGACCCCCCAAAAGCTTCCCCAGAACAGAAGTAATTAAAGCACGCCGTAATTAATGGACTTCAATTCGTCTGTAGCTGGCAAACGAGAGCGACTGCTAGTAGTGCGGGCTGCAAACTGCGGCTCTTTCCTCCCTCAAGCCCACCAGGAGCCTTTTCTGCTGTTCAATAATGCATTCACATAGACTTACCAACTCCCATTACTTCCTTACATAAGGGCCTATTATTAAATTATATGCTCATTAATAAAATGGTGAAGGGGAGATAAGGTGAATGGAGCGGGACAACATGTATTTCACGAGGGGCAAGTGTACTGAATAGCTCATTAGCGTACTTCGGTAAGTGCGCTAGATAAGGGTTGACGTTCGGGTGAGATGGAGAGTATTGACTTACATGAACTTTTGTGTGTCAGGGAGAAAATTTTAGGTTTTTTTCTAGGCTGGGAATTTTGTATCATTTTAAGTTTACTTTTAAATTTAGATTTTAGGGCATTGAACCGATTAATCGCGATTAATCGCATCCAAAATAAAAGTTTGTGTTTACATAATATGTGTGTGTAGTGTGATTAATTATTTTGTATATATAAATACACACATACGGATGTATATATTTGTTATTAATATATGTTATTAATATATCAAATATTTATATTTATGTATAATATTAATTTTGTATAAATATATATATATATATAAAGTATATACATGCAAATATTTCTTAAATGTGTATGCATGTGTGTGTGTGTATTTATATATACAAAATAATTATACACACTACACACACATATATTATGTAAACACAAACTTTTATTTTGGATGCGATTAATCGCGATTAATCGGTTCACAGCCCTATTAGATTTGCAGTACTATATTCTACCCTCTCTATGACCCTTAGTGCGCCCAAAATCACATACTGAGTAGAATTTGAATTTACTTTAAAAAAGTATGTTCAATATAGTATAAATATGGGTAGTATGAATGAAATTTGGACATACTACATCTGCCATGTTGTCATAATCACGTGACCTACAAGCGTCAGTTGTGTCGCTTCACTTCCATTCATAAAGTCATCGGATAGTAAAGTGTCCATTGAAAGCACACATCCTTGTTATTACTATGTGGTATGTGCTGCTGTGATGTGTACATTTCCCCTTGAATTGAATCGAATTGAACACGTAAGAACCTCGTCGGAAGAAGTAAGTCATCCGGGGACTATTCAAATACTAGGTATTCGGACACACTACTCTTTTGGCATACTACTTTTTTCGCATACTAGAAAGCAGGGAAGAATTCCGTTTTTGCTACTGTACCTTTAAGATTTTTAAATCTAAACAACCTCTCTATTTTGATTGGCCAACTCTGTATATCTGTGTGTGTTCTCTCTCACCTCCTGAGCAGCAGTTTAGGGTGGTTCTTGCTCTCCAGGTTCTTGTCGATGAGGTCAGAGAGCAGCTGTTTGAGGACTCCTGTAGCGTACTCCATCTCTCCCTGTAGAGCTGTCATGATGAGTGATGCCACGTTGCCACGGTCACGCATGGAGAAGGAGCGCTGAGCTTCGAGCGTGCGGATAAATGTCAGAAGGAAGTGCTTCTTGGTGAGGAGTTGACCAAATAGAGTCAAGGCCTTCTCGACATTAGCCTGCACCTGCGGGAAAAAAACACGCAGAGCAACTGATTATACAGTGTAGAGCTAATTATGACATATGTTGTGTTTTGTTGAATGGACAAAAAAGAAACAATTACATTCAATCAATTACAGTACATTTAACATGCTCCTTTCAAAGACTCTAAATTCTTTCACAACATTGGTTCTCGTTCATTAAACACGAGAATGAATGTACACTACAGATCAAAAGTTTGGAGTCTGTAAGATTTTGAAATGTTTTTGAAAAATCTATTTTATGCTCAAGAAGGCTGTACTGATCAAAACATACAGTAAAAACAAACTGTTTTGTACAGGTGTGATGTAATGACTCAATATGGCCTACTAGCCGAGACTCTTCTTTATGTGTACAGATGTGACGTAATGACTCAATATAGCTTATATAGCCGAGACTCTTCTTTATGCGTACAGATGTGACGTAATGACTCAATATAGCTTATACTAGCCGAGACTCTTCTTTATGTGTACGGATGTGACGTAATGACTCAATATAGCTTATATAGCCGAGACTCTTCTTTATGCGTACAGATGTGACGTAATGACTCAATATAGCTTATACTAGCCGAGACTCTTCTTTATGTGTACAGATGTGACGTAATGACTCAATATAGCTTATATAGCCGAGACTCTTCTTTATGCGTACAGATGTGACGTAATGACTCAATATAGCTTATACTAGCCGAGACTCTTCTTTATGTGTACAGATGTGACGTAACGACTCAATGTAGCTTATACTAGCCGAGACTCTTCTTTATGTGTACGGATGTGACGTAATGACTCAATATAGCTTATACTAGCCGAGACTCTTCTTTATGTGTACAGATGTGACGTAATGACTCAATATAGCTTATATAGCCGAGACTCTTCTTTATGCGTACAGATGTGACGTAATGACTCAATATAGCTTATACTAGCCGAGACTCTTCTTTATGTGTACAGATGTGACGTAATGACTCAATATAGCTTATATAGCCGAGACTCTTCTTTATGCGTACAGATGTGACGTAATGACTCAATATAGCTTATACTAGCCGAGACTCTTCTTTATGTGTACGGATGTGACGTAATGACTCAACATAGCTTATACTAGCCGAGACTCTTCTTTATGTGTACAGATTAGGGCTGTCGCGGTTATGGAATTTCCCTTGCGGTAATGTTGAGTAGCTCAATAGCGCGATATGCGGTATTACCGCCATTTATTTATTTATTTAAATAATTATATGTTTTTGTTGCTATATAAATAATGTTTACGATGTGGAAAAAACGAGGACATTTTCAGTAACCAATGTAACCGAAACTAAACAGCGTCTACAGTATGCGCATTGAAAGACTTTCACTCAGCGCGCATATTGTTATTATGACAACGGACTTTGAGCGAGTCATTGAACCGTTCATTCAACGAACACGTTTAAAAAAGCTGATTCAACAAGATGTTATTTATTTTTAACTTTGAGATTCAACTTTTCAAGGCTCAGCTGAGCAGCAATGCGTCGCATAGGCAATGCTGAAGCTGATGCTTCACTTATTAGAGACCCATTGATTCAATGCGTGACTCACTGATTTTATTTCGGCTTCCTTGTGTTGTGGGATGCTGACCAGAGCTGCTGCTGACGCGGATTTATGGGAAAATACCCGTGAAGAGAACGTTAAAATGATGATGCGACAAATTTTTCGCTTCCCTTTGACACGACAAGCTTTTCACGACTTCAAAGACAGACGCAGGTAATTGCACGCGCAGCGCGTGACGCGCTCTGCCGATCTCTTTCATTCACTGTCTGTGTGAAGCCTGTAAGCTACACATCACCATGATAAACAGTCTTGTTAACGTTATGAACTTGTTTAACATTCAATACACATGCATTAAGTTCAAAACAAGGAGGGTATAGTCTTATAAAAAAAACAACAAAAAAAACAAAACTTGAATATCGCGGTTGCTGCGGTTACGTGCTATCCTCTGCGGTTGACTTGTCAGAAGCGCGGTACTACATTATTGCGGTTACCGCGACAGCCCTAGTACAGTTGTGACATAATGACTCAATATACCCGACTAGACGAGACTCTTCTTTATGTGTACAGATGTGACGTAATGACTCAATATAGCTTATACTAGCCGAGACTCTTCTTTATGTGGACAGATGTGACGTAATGACTCAATATAGCTTATACTAGCCGAGACTCTTCTTTATGTGTACAGATGTGACATAATGACTCAATATAGCCGACTAGCCGAGACTCTTCTTTATGTGTACGGATGTGACGTAACGACTCAATATAGCTTATACTAGCCGAGACTCTTCTTTATGTGGACAGATGTGACATAATGACTCAATATACCCGACTAGACGAGACTCTTCTTTATGTGTACAGATGTGACATAATGACTCAATATACCCGACTAGACGAGACTCTTCTTTATGTGGACAGATGTGACGTAATGACTCAATATAGCTTATACTAGCCGAGACTCTTCTTTATGTGTACAGATGTGACATAACGACTCAATGTAGCTTATACTAGCCGAGACTCTTCTTTATGTGTACAGATGTGACATAATGACTCAATATACCCGACTAGACGAGACTCTTCTTTATGTGTACAGATGTGACGTAATGACTCAATATAGCTTATACTAGCCGAGACTCTTCTTTATGTGTACGGATGTGACGTAACGACTAACATAGCTTATACTAGCCGAGACTCTTCTTTATGTGGACAGATGTGACGTAACGACTCAATATAGCTTATACTAGCCGAGACTCTTCTTTATGTGTACGGATGTGACGTAACCACTCAACATAGCTTATACTAGCCGAGACTCTTCTTTATGTGTACAGATGTGACGTAATGACTCAATATAGCTTATACTAGCCGAGACTCTTCTTTATGTGTACGGATGTGACGTAACCACTCAACATAGCTTATACTAGCCGAGACTCTTCTTTATGTGTACGGATGTGACGTAACGACTCAACATAGCTTATACTAGCCGAGACTCTTCTATATGTGGACAGATGTGACGTAATGACTCAATATAGCTTATACTAGCCGAGACTCTTCTTTATGCGTACAGATGTGACATAATGACTCAATATAGCTTATACTAGCCGAGACTCTTCTTTATGTGTACAGATGTGACGTAACGACTCAATATAGCTTATACTAGCCGAGACTCTTCTTTATGTGTACAGATGTGACGTAACGACTCAATGTAGCTTATACTAGCCGAGACTCTTCTTTATGTGTACAGATGTGACGTAACGACTCAATGTAGCCTACTAGCCGAGACTCTTCTTTATGTGTACAGATGTGACGTAATGATGCAAAGATGCTTGAATCTCCTGCAGGAATCCACCAGTACCATTGGAATTAAAAACATTATTACAAGCTTACTGCTTTGAGTCGACCTAAGGCAAGCAAATAGTTTAACACTGGCTGGTTATGCATATTTTGGATAATTTTTAACCCAAAGAAGTGCCAATGCCATGAATTTGGCGGCGGGACTATCTTTTTAACTGGCCAATAGCAGAGGTGGATAAAATTAAGTAACATTTTTCAGTGCATTAAACTTGTGCAATGTGACATTCAATTCAATTCAAATTTATTTGTATAGCGCTTTGCACAATACGTATTGTTTCAACGCAGCTTTATTTGGACATTTCAAAATAAAATATAAATTGGGAAATAAACAGATTTATTGTGTACTAAATATTTAAATATATTTTTTATTATAACATTCAGTGATCAGTTATGCACTGTATAATAAGAGGAATTTTTAAAGAAAAGTAAATCAGGTCGATTTCAATTTCACATTGCTTTTGATTGACACATTCTGCCTTTCTGAAGCACAAAGTCCTTTAGTGTTCAAGCAGAAGTTCACATGAGGGACGTGCCTCTTTCTGATTGACATCAAAGGGAATCCAAGATGCTAGCAGCTCAAAAACACAACAGAAGGAAATGCAGAGTGAGAAAGGACAGAGAGAGAAAGAGTACAGCAGGAAGCAGACGTGACCTCTGTGTCCAGGAGCGAAAAGTGGCGTCGGGTCCTTCCATGATCCGTAGGGCAGCACCTGTCACTTTTCATCTGCCTCACCTTTTCATAAATCTTACCTTTACAATGTCTGGAAGCTACATGTTTACACAAACATAATAAAAGCAACACATCTTACATGTGTCCTTAGCCAAACTGTGCGCATATTCATCTAATGAGTAGCCTCGCCCACAGAGAAATCTCATTGGTGCAAAATTATTACCTCAATGTAAAACCTGTAATTATATCACATTGTTGCTGGGAACTTCACAAAGAGCTATAATCCAAAGAAATGACCAAAAACAAATAAAATCTCAGTGCGAGGATGCCGGAATCAGACTTCAAAGCGAACCGACGTCTGTTATTGTCCCCTTCAGCACTTTATGTTCCATGTAACCTGACAAAGGCCTTTTTTCCCAACAACACAGACTAATAAAGTGCCTCAATTCTTCTCTGCTGAGCCGAATGAAATTTGCAGCCTCTCGGGGAGGCCGATTGTACTGTAGGTTGCTTTGGGGCGAGAAGCTACACAGAGCAATAAGGGTCTGAGCCGTGCGCATAGGCACTTGATTACGCCGGGGACTCGGGGGCAAATACAGTGAAAACAAACCCCAGATGAAATAATAAACATGTGATTCCTCCACAAGCCAACAGCATGACCTGCCGTACGCAGGCCGAAGGACGTAGCATGTTGGAGTAATGGAGTATTTAATTGCGCTGACCGGTGCGTTTTGAGGTTTTTTTTACCATTGCTTGTTTTCGTTACCTCGTGCTCTTTCATGTCAGTCATTAGCGTCTGGCTCTATAGTACAAGAGGTCACAATCTGTAACGTATTGAACTCTTTCAACTCCAAATTGTAGGTTCAAACTGCATTTTCCACTCTCTCTGGTGAGTCATTGACCCCATTTATCAGAAGCCATTGATGTTAAAAATATTGGTAACCGAATTTACAGTATACATTGTGACCTTTCAAGAGTGTTGATCAGGTGTCAATGCAGTTATCATAGTTTATACAATCTCAGCTATACGTGAGGGCCTGATGCTGTTGTTTTTTTCTAGTATTAGTAGGGCTCGGATTATTCTTGATTGCATTGTTAGTTCTGCTCTATAGGGGTACCGTGGTGATGGCGATGTACTGACCCGTACCTCCATCTCCTTGAGCACCGGGTGGTCCTCAATGCCAGGGAACAGCACTCTCATGGCGTAAATTCGATAGTCCAGGAACGGGATACCTGCCCCGTCCAGCTCTTGGGTCAGCTCGTGGATGTCGGTCTGGAGTTCGGCAAATGCTGTTAGGAGAAAAGAAAACCTAGTAAGAAAATTTTTTAACATTATCTGACTAATACATTTTATATATATATATATATATACATTACCAGTCAAAAGTCTTGGATCAGTACGATTTTAAATGTTTTTAAAGTCTCTGCCCACCAAGACTGCATTTATTTGATTAAAAATACCCCCCCCCCCCAAAAAAAAAATAATATATATATATATATATATATTGTTGAATATTATGACAATTTAAAATAACTGTTTTCTATTTTAATATATTTTAACATGTGTTTTATTCCTGTAATGCAAAGCTGAATTTCCAGTATCATTACTTCAGTCTTCAGTGTCACATGATCCTTCAGAAATCCTTCTAATATGTTGATTTGATGCTCAAGAAACATTCATTATCATCATCAATGTTGAAAACAGTTGTGTTCAAAAACATTATTTTAGGATGAAAAATTTAAATTTTTCAAAAAAAGATTGGATGAATAAAAAGTTCAAAAGAACAGCATTTATTTAAAATAAAATCTTTTGCAACATTAAAGACAATCTATGTCTTTACTGTATCTTTTGATCAATTTAATAAAATTATTGATTCCCCAATACTTAATACTTAATAAAGATTGATATCAATCTTTATTAAGTATTAAGTATTAGGGAACATAATAAAACATCTCATTATTGAAATTTGGTTTGCCTTAAGCCTCCGTATGGTTAAAAATAAACTTTAAATAAAGCGGTGGAAAATTATTGCAAAATGTGGTCACTGGGAGCATTGTGAAATAATAAGTTCTTATTGGGTAAACAGAAGTAATGCTAAGTCTGTCAATCTGTTTGTTTACTCAGTTTATGACTAATTTGGTTTTGCTATTGGAAAAGAGCGGGAGGGAAGAGACGTTAGACACAAAGTTCACGGGAAAAGAAAGTCAATTAATTGTGTGAGTGGGTAATTAATAAAGGAACGGAGCTTTTCATGCATAATTTCCTCCAGCTGTTGTTCCTCCTCGTTGTCCGCTGGGAGATGAATACTAAAGCAAGAAGCTCCTATTATAAGTGAGGGTTTCTCATCTTAAAAAATACTAGACAAATATTATTCAAGATGAACTGTCCAACGGGACTTTCAGTCTCCTGATGCAAAAAAAAGAAGAAGAAGAGAAAGCGACAGGCATAAAGAGCTTTTAATTCAATGGTTCTTTCTCTTCAATAGTGCACTTGAAAGGCCTAACAAAGATTTCCAACATAAGGGATGGCTTAGTAATTCAATTTCGCATCATTATTTGGAGAGGCGCGTGTCGGATCGTAAAGCACGAGGGCGCATTACAGACAGCTTGAATGCGAATTTCAAAAGGCTTCCTGTTGTAGTGGTCAAAACATTGCACCACTCAGGAAGAAGCAGCGCTGGGCAAGGTCAGCCAACAAAACATTTCCTTTAGTGCAGAAGCTGTTCGTCAAAACACGTATGAAAAGTTTCGTACACTGCTGATAATGTGTTTCTTTCTGCAAGCACTCAAAGTGAAACAATTCCAATTACTGTGATGTCCACACATGCTTGCACTAACATTTCTGGGCTAATGTAAAGCAGAGAGGCGAAGCTGATATCCCCACTGAGCGTCCCCGGTATCTAAACCGGCGCTGGATAGCGGGCTAATTAGCCATTAGCCGTATCCTTTGTTTGTTTGTACCACTGTGCTCTCTGATGGGCTGCATCATGGCTCAGTAAGCCTTTGCACACGGTAAATCGCATGTCCCTGGATGGCTCTCGCCAGTCCACACCCCATGACTGAGCATGACTGCATCCACCCTTCCGTATGCTATACAGACAAACTAGAGGGTGAGGTTGAGGGTTGGGAACACAGGTTTTCAAGCAGGCCGCTGACGCTTTTGGGTGAATAAGCCATGAAGTTCTTTTTTTACAGAACTAGAATTTATTTATTATTTCTCAAATTTTGGTTATGAGAATTTGGGGAGGAAATGTGTAAAAAAAAAAAATCTAAATATATTATATAAAATTGTTCCCTTAAATGCATGAATGTCACGCCATTCATTATTACATATCCGGGTCTTTAGCGACCCGGATCTATATCTAACACTCATGGATTGTTGTTGCAATAATAGAAAACTCGGGCTGATGTCAAAGTAACTATTAACCCTTAAAGACCTATACGGCCGCCGACTGTTGTTCTTAAATGATAAAGAACCTTTGAACCGCTACTCCAATCCGTATGCTTTAAAAAGTCCCATAAAGAGGAGATTCAGAGCTTTTCTGTGATATCTGTATTAATCGCGTTTGGACATTCAGAAGCTCCGTTGTGAACGTGATTGCGTGATGACGCATTGATTCGTCAAAGAACCCAATCAGGTTCCTCTGAGCCAATCAGGAATGACTGTTGATGCTTAGTCCCACCCTCATGCCCAGATTGGTTGAAACTATCATCTACTCAACCAATAAACATAGTTCTTGGTCTTTTGCACGACTAATTAGCATCTTTCTTTGAAAATTTGAACTGAGGTAAAGTGAAAGTAGATCATTTAGGCTATGTGTGTGTTTGTGTGTTTATATATATATATATATATATATATATATGGTTTATTTTGCTTCAGTGTTCTATTACAATGTTTCTATTTATTTTACTTAATAAACTTTTTTGGACACATCTAAATTGTCAGGAAATAAAAAACAGCAGCTTTTCACTGAAATTCGCCTAAAATAATTGGATTGTTACATGTAGTCAAAATTACATCTGGAAATACAAAATATCCAAGTACAGCTTTCTAAAGGAAAAAATCCAAACTCCAGGAGGATTTGTTTGAGTTGAGTAAAAAAAAAAAAAACTAAAAATATGCTGTCGTTTTTCTTAAATCTGGTAAATTCATCCATTCTAAGACAAAATAAATATAAAATTGGATTATTTAAATGATACAGATTGAAACTTCAAGTGACCGTAACACTGATTTTTGATTGCGTTCAGTTCTTGCTCTGCAGTAAATCGCTAAATTTTGCTGACGATACTCCCTATTATTTTGTTTTCTGCCTGCGATAACTATGAGTGAAACGTCACTTCATCATTGTGTATCAGAAATTGCCACCTTGGGGAATAAAGGTGAATTGCATTCAGTCATTAAAGATTCAATTATTGTTGTCCAGAAACACCTCAGTTTGTTAGCGACCCTATACAATTTTTACAACAAAAAAAATGAATGGGAAATCTAATTGACATTTTTATTTTTATGTATATGATGTCTAACCTCATATACTTAAAATATATGAGGAGGGGGCTAGTAAATGACGTCCCAGGTGTCCCAGTGTTTAAGTGTTAAAATATGTTAAAACGATATTTTAAAAAAATATATTAAAACATGTTTTCTTGTAACGTTGGTGTAAAATATGACATCTTGACGGGTTTTGTGAGATTGACCTGTTCGCAGCCCATTTTCTGGCCCTGTTGACCTCATTGGGTTCGACAGCCCAATGGTTTGAGAGCTTCGTGTCATTAACGAAGCAAATCCATTCCCAGCCCAAAACGAGAAATAACCAAGGTGAGGTCATAAATATTTTGCAGAGGTTGTAAATAATGTCAGTGTATATGATGCAAATAAATTATTGATGCGCAGATTGAATGGCATTGCGATAACAAACCGTTCAGGTTGTCCGCTAATGAAGGCGGTCGGCCAATCAGTGAGAATCAGGACTAAAGAACGTGACAGCTAATCAATGTCTACCGGTTCCTTCACCCATTTGGCAAGCAGCA
This sequence comes from Pimephales promelas, assembly GCF_988280905.1. NCBI lineage: Eukaryota > Metazoa > Chordata > Actinopteri > Cypriniformes > Leuciscidae > Pimephales > Pimephales promelas. Next base: position 25,497,958 of record NC_142788.1, on the reverse strand, counting down.
AATTTCTTTCATCATTCTCCCTCTGACATTCAGCCTTCTCCCCCTTTGCGGTGTAAAAGACTGTTTGTTAGCTAGCTAGCCACGCCACGCTTTTTCATCCTCCTGACAGGGTTGTGACCAGGAGGGTCGACAGTCCTAAGATAATGGCCAATTAGACCCAATGCATCTCTACGAGACCAGGTAGAGTGTGGCATTGGGAACCTTTGCGGCATACGGAAACTGCATTTCAAACTGGGTGGAAGACGGAATCCCTTAACAGCGCAGCCCACTAACACCAACCTGTTACCAAGACATGCTAACAACCATAATGGTGTCACCATGGCGACAAGAGAACGGAAAGATGTTAATGTGGAGCTTGATCGTAGGACCCGCAGGTTTCACTTCAACAGCAATTTAAATCACATATGAAAATCACATTCTCTGATGTGGACGTTTATCACAGCGAGTGTCATTTACATAAAACACCACGCTTAACTGTATTACAGACAGGGTGTAAAAAAATTTTCAAAAGTATTAGTTTATTAGGGTCGACTAGTGTTATTATATTAGTAGATGACTTGGCAAGTCAATGTATACTTTATGTAAAGGAAAAAATGTAATTGACATTTGATTCATTTCAGAAAATTTGATTTAAATTTATGTTTTTTTATGTTTTTAAAAGAAGTCTCTTATGCTCACAGAGGCTGCATTTATTTTATAAAAAAAATACAACAACAAAACGTAATATTGTGAAATATTATTAGAATTTTAAAATTTATTTTAAAATGTAATTTATCCCTGAATTCTTTTAGCATCATTACTCTAGTCTTTGGTGTCACACGATTCTTCAGAAACCATTCTAATATTTTGATTCGCTGCTCAAGAAACTTTTATTAATATTATCAAAAATCTTACCGATCATGTATATACACACACACACATATATATATGAAATTGTGTATGTTTAATTGTATATATATAGCCCATTTGACATGTTAATTTAGTACAAATATTTAAAAAAGCAATTAATCTGTGTCTGACCCGTATGTAAATTCCGCAATGACTTAATTCATTTAATTAAGCAATTTATTTGATTGACAGCATTGTTACTGTATAAAGGGCGGATGTGAAGCATCTTTGCAGGCCCTAAATGATATATGTCTTCCTAATAATAACTAATCTCACCTTCTTTGCACTCGAGAGCGACTCTAGACTCCAGGTTGTCCATTTGTAGCTGGAGTCGTTTGAGTGTGCGGTCAGCGTCGCGGGACTTGCGCTTGTATGCGATGAGCACAGCGATGATGACCAGCAGCAGGAGTCCTCCGCCTCCTCCGATCCCGATGATGGCAGGCAGGGTGAGAAGGCTGTCGGAGTAGATCTGCAGCGTGCCGGGGGAATATTCAAACCCTCCTGCCCGGATCTGTAACAGAGGCACGGAAGAGACCTGACTCACTGAGGCAGGAAGCGAATGTGTAGCGGCCTGCGATCTGCAATTAGCTGCGATTAGCATTCATCATGTTGTTGGGGCAATTCATTTGTTAGAATCTACTTTTTGCATCAAGAATGCAACAGCAGCTTCACACAAGTCCCAAATTAAAACTTTATGAGCCAATCACATTTATGAGACAAGCTCGGGAGATTGAAAACCCATTTAGTTCAAAACGCTCTATTATTACTGGATCATTTCAAGCTTGAATTTTCAAAAACAGAAGATTTAACAAGGAACCTTGTGATTGTTTACACAGCTCTGTCTTGGCAAAAATCAATTCACATAATGTCAAGGTGTTTTTTTTTTGTTTAGTTTTTTACCTTAAAAAGTGTTTTTACACCAGGGTTAAATGTTTAAAACTATATATATATATATATATATATATATATATATATATATATATATATATATATATATATTAGGGCTGTCAAACGATTAATTTTTTTTAATCGCAATTAATCGCAGAAGCTTCATAGTTAACTATTTCATAACTATACTTCATAGTTAACTATATATATATATATATACTGTATACAGTGGGTACGGAAAGTATTCAGAGCCCCTTAAATTGTTCACTCTTTGTTATATTGCAGCCATTTGCTAAAATTAAGTTCATTTTTTCCCTCATTATTGTGGGGGAAAAAAACAGAAAAACACAAAACTGTTGACATTTTTGCACATTTATTAAAAAAGAAAAACTGAAATATCAAATGGTATTTCCACAGCAAATGGCTGCAAAATAACAAAGAGTGAAAAATTTAAGGGGGTCTGTTTATATATATATATATATATATATATATGTGTGTGTATGTGTGCGTGTATATGTATATATATATATATATATATATATATATATATATATATATATATTACATTCAAAGGAATGAATTATGTGTTATTACAGAATTTATGTATGGTTTAGACAGAATAATAGGTAATATATATATATATATATATATATATATATATATATATATATATATATATATATTATACTGTGTCTAACCCATATGTAAATTCTGTAATAACTTTATATCACATAAATCCTTTGAACCTCTCCTCAACAAAGCACACAATTTGAGGTATCATTCATATCTGTAGCACAAACAAATGATTAAATTCATTTCGTTGGGTTTAGGGGTGTTGAAATAAAGTGAAGCGCAAACAGCGCATAATATAAATCTGTGGAATTGAACTACAAGAGAACTCCACTGCAGACATTACGTGACTGTACGTATTGCATCGCAGGCGTTGTGTGCTGTCTGCAAAACTGCAGGGACCCCTGGGAAGGCATGGGGTCAAAGATCCCAGCCATTCAAAAGTTCCTAGAGACTCTCTTAACAGGGGTCACAGCAGTCAATACACAGCTGTGTGATCAGCACACTCACATGATCACATGTACACACACGACTAATTCTCACGTAAAGGCCAAAAGATACAGAAATCACACACACTGAGAGCTGCCAGACGTGATCCATTGCACCAAGGGCGGCCCATAAGTAGGTCAATGTACATGGGACAAGAGCACAGCTGTGTTTGCCTCTCCCTGGCCTGGCTTCACGTCGCCTCTTAGTGCCGCACGCGGATTGCAACACAAAGAGACACGTCTATTTTTGAACCAGCATTTTTCAAAGAGCACTTGTAAAAACATATATTTCATACAATTTCTCTCAATCCAATGTGACATTTGGTGCAAAAATAATACGAATGCAGAAAACAGGCGTAAATATTTTCCTTCTTGAAGCATTCTGCTTTCAGAGCCATCACAACGAATGACATGCTACGAGAAGATGAAGAGTGTCCTTTCAAGACGTTTTCCTTCGGCGGGGCACTGGGTTGGTGTCAAGTTCATTTCTGACTGCCAGTTGTCATTTCTGATCTTTTGACATTTGGTGAGAGTGAACTTGAGGATCTTGAGTACATACCGTCACTTTGTGCTGGCCGGTGAGGTTGGGCCATTCGCACAGCAACTGGGTCTCAGAGAGAGTCAGGACACACGGCGTCTCTCCGATAAACACGGTGTAGTTCAGTCTGGAGTTACCAGGAGCGACAGGAATCAAATTACGACCCTGCAATGATGAATAAAAAAAGAGATAATCAGATATGGGGAAAAAAAGCAGAAGCAAATAATACTACAACTAACATGCATTGCTTTTTTGACATGATTCTCATCAGGGCTTTCATTTGAGCTTCACCTTTAACAGCATCAACTGCGCAAATATAACTAATTTCCATTAAAAAACTATTACTGCAAATTTTCTTTGTAAAGAGATAAATAATTTAAGTATTACTAAGTAATATATTTTTATATATATTATGCAGAAATTTAAGTTGAACATTTTATATTTGCATTTATTAATATTATTATTATTATTACAAATAAACATTTTATATTATATAAAAATGTAATAAAACATGAATCAATAAAAATATCAATAAAATATAAATAGTAGACACACGCACACAAACACTATAACAACATCCAGTTTAAATAGGGCTGTCAAACGATTAATTGCATCCAAAATAAAAGTTTGTGTTTAAATAATATATATGGGTGCACTGTGTATACTTATTTTGTATATATATATATATATATATATATATATATAAATACACACACATGCATGTATATTTAAGAAAAAAATATTATTTATATATAAAATATTCATATTTATATATATATAATATAAATTATACATAAATCTATATACAGTATATACATGAAAATATTTCTTAAATATATAAGCGTGTGTGTGTATTTATATATATAAAATAATTATACACAGTGCACCCACATATATTATGTAAACACAAACTTTTATTTTGGATGCGATTAATCGCGATTAATCATTTGACAGCCCTCATTTTTAATAATTAAAACAATATAAATTAAATACTTTAAAACATAATAAACTAATTAAGTAAAAATAATACATTTATACTGATATATTTTTTGTGTTGACAGCAACAATAAAAATATGAAAAATGTCTATAGAAGGTTCATTGACATTAAGCTGAAAATGTGCTTTAAAGCACCAGAATGGGTTTTCAAGATAATATTGATGGACTATTTTATGTGTGAAATAAATTTAGCATCACACAACCTTGAACACGTAAAGGTCATGTAGATATTGATTTAAAAAAAGCAAAGAAAACCCCAGAGGCTTGAACAGATATCCCGTGACTGATCTCCTCAATGGAGATAAACAGTAAGGAAAATAAAGGACGGAAATCTCTGCAGCCACATGAACGGACGGGACAGGAAAGAGAAATGTTGACAGCAAAGCACCAACACCCCCCCATCCCCATCCTCAGGGTTCAATGATGCCGTGGCACGACGCTCTTTAATGCAAATTCCGCTCCCTCTCCCCTTCTCATCTCGTTCGCGCCACCAACCCCAGATCAAATTAGATGAGAAATTAATTGCGTGGAGAATGTGATGCGTCTCCAGAATATCCCTGATTATTTCACCAAATTGCATTTCGTATTTTCCTTCGCTTTGCTAATGCACCGGGTTGTTTTCTCTCCCCCCAATAAGCCAGACGGGGGATCGGGCATTAAGTAAAAAGGTTTCGTTAATAAATTTTCATTTAACAAAGAAATATCACCCGACATGCTTCGACTCTCACCTCAGTTGGTTTAAAGCAAAGAGAAGCTTTTATTACAGGCAAAACCAGCTGGTATCTGTGATCAGCGTTTTTAAGTTTAGAAATGAAGGAATGAAAGAAGTTGAAAGTATGGACCGGAAAAATCAATAAAAAAAGATGAGAGAATCAGATATCAGGTTTTTTTTTTCGAGTTATTAGCTATTTTAAAGCTACACTGTGTAACTCTTTTAGTTTATTCTTAGCTAAAAACACTTAGTTCTTTGAAAAATATGTGTGCTCATTAATGTATATTTACTTCGTTCAAGTAATAAAGTATTCTCGTGAGTGTATAATATGCCATTGAAAATACATACGGGTAAGTGGTTCTAATGTCGCCCCTCCATCTTGAAAGTACATTAGCCAAAGAGGGACATACCCGTTAATTCAAGCTTCGCCTTTCGCGTTTACGTTTCAGTTAACACTCATGGACGAGGTCGAACTGGAAGCCATTTTAATCTTGGACTACATTGGCCACCGTAGGAGTTAAAACGAAATCAGAATTGAGAGGAACAGAAACTAATATTCACTGGATGATCATATATCTTTACACCGCTAGATGGGGGTAAAAATCACACAGTGTAACTTTAAAGTGTACTCGTATGTGCGGAAGAAGGGGGAACATGATCAGTAAATGACTCAAACTCAAATTGGCCACAAGAACCTCACATCAATACCCACAATCCATCGACATCTTGACTTATACCTTCAGGATGAGGGGAGATGTTGGTTTGAGCTCCAGAATGCCTGTGGGACTGAGGGGTTCAAAGACGGGGTCCGGGTAGTAGCTAAAGCTCTCGTTGACGACCACAAGAGCGTGGACGTTATCCATGTAGAAGCCGATCTCATCTGGTCCGCTGCCGGTCTCTGCAAAGCCTCTCTCTGAATCAGCCACCGACGGGGCCAGGCAGACCATAACCGAGTTGTTGAAAACAGTGCAGTTCTGAGTAGAAGAGGAACACAGAGAGACAAAACTTTATAAAACTGCAACATTTCGACAAAAACATTTCAGGACTGTGCAAAAAAACGGACAGAGCCTCTAAAGTGTGCGGTGGGTTTAGTGGGGGGTAATTGAGATTGGATGGGGGGAAAGTCATGTGAGCCAATGCCTCCATCACACTATGATTGGATTTGATTGGTTCATGCGGTTGGTTCATGGTTTTGATTGGTTCATGCGATTGGTTCATGCTCGTTTTCATGCATGTTCCATGTTCGCGAATTAGTCTGAATGAACAAAATGATGGCATTAATGGGAAGACTACTTAAAAAGTATGAAAGCCTGAAAACATGATGACCATTGGGGTTTTAGCGAGCAATCAACTTGGTAAAATTAAAGATACATCTCTGTGTCTGTGACCAGTGTTTCCCGAGTGATGAAAATAAGTTGACAGTTGAACATCAGTCCACAAATAAAATGTGGTTTAAATAGTTACTGCCTTTAGTTATGTGTGTGTATATATATATATATATATATATACACACACACTAACAATGTAAATAATTTCATTCAAATATTGAATTGATTGACCTTACTTATTAAATGGTTACAGCAAAAGCCATGTCAGATATACTTAAAATGTTACATAAAACAGTTTGTTAATGTGATGTTGAAAACACACAGGTCATTTAAACAATGGGACAGTAAGAATTGTGTAGAAAATGAAACAGAAAGACATTTATGAGACCTTTCCCAAGATAAAAATGGTGGTTAGGATTGTGTGCCTCTTTTATGGAGTCATTTAAGCGATAACAGTGCCAGGAGAACAAGGCTGACTGAAAAAAAGTGGGAATACAAGGGAAAAATATATGGCTAGTGGTGTGGAAGGAAGAAATATCAGGAAAGAAGAAGGGAAAAAAGGATACTTACATGGAAGGACTCGGCTGAGCCGTACTTGGCGCGGATTTTGGGTTCTTTAATGGTGGCCAGGTTGGTGCCGCTGATCGTCAGCAGAGTCCCACCGCTGGGAAGAGAAACAGGAAGTCATCATCGAAACATAATGGGTACAGATCTCACACAATAACCCAATCATACAGTCTAGCTCAAGACTTGGCCTTGAAATCTGAAGAAATATCAGTCTACCAAGCTTTTCATCCCAAAGGGAGGTAAAACAGAGCAGAGGTAATATATCCCATAATCACTTTTGGCGATGAGACACAAAAAGGATTTTCGCGAAGAGCCGGGAGTTTAAGGACATTCCACCTCTACATATTCGGCACTCGTTCCATAAGTCATAAAAGAGGCTCAGATTAGGTGATGTGGTTATTCAGAGCCCATCAATTCAAAACTAGTGTTTTATAGCTTTCAGTCAGTGGGTGTTAGCTTCAAGGCTAACTATATGCTAGTGCACTTCTGTTCTCATTTAAAGTCTTTCATTTCTGTAAGATCAAATCTACTAAGATATTTTGAGACATCTTGACTGAGAATGTCCCTCCCATAAATGGAAATGCAATGGCAAGTCCCTCCCATAAATGACCCATAAATCTTTGTTCACTTGCAATGGCAAGTAGCAAATTGACAATGCTAACTTTATTTCTTTTCGCAACCATCAATTGGACACAAACAAACACATTCATTGTGAAAGTGGTCTTTTAAATGCAATTTTGCCCGTCTGTGATACTGTAAACTAAATGCTACTGGCTATTTAGAAAAAAGATAAAGCTCTTGAACCTCATCCTGCCCCAGCTTCTAGTTTCAAAAGGAAATGTGTCAACCCTGCAGCTCAGTTTGTCTTACCGGGTGTTTGGAGACCTGTTCGTCCACAGCACACTATATGTGTGGAGTTCTTTCCATCTCTTTCTATAGTCCATAGTCTGTCTGACTGAGTAAAAATCCCTCTTAACTCAGATACGAGCTTCAGATAACAAGAAAAAGGACACTCTGCCTACAAATAGATCCTCTATCTACCACTGAGAAGATATCTCATTCCAGTCACAATGCGTGCCACTATGCAACTGTACAGTTCATGTATTGCAAGCATGCAGTCCTGCTCTTTTTATTATCATGGCTGCAACCAACCTCAATACTCGAGAGGACAAAAGTGTTACCTTCAAATGACATCAAATCAGTTTAGCTAATTTGAACTAATCTACTCAGCAAAAATCTTCAGTAGTTGATAATAGTTAACAGGCTTCCTTGCTTCCTTCCTAACTTCCATCCTTCCTTCCTTTTTTCCTTCTTTACTTCCTTCCTTGCTTCCTTCCTTTTTTCCTTCCTTCCTTCCTTTCTTCATTCCTTCCTTCATTTTTTCCTTCCTTCCTTCCTTTTTTCCTTACTTTCTTGCCTCCTTCCTTCCTTTCTTCATTCCTTCCTTCATTTTTTCCTTCCTTCCTCCTTTTTTCCTTCATTCCTTCCTTCCTTCTTTCTTTTTTCCTTTCTTTCTTGCTTCCTTCATTCCTTTCTTCATTCCTTCCTTCATTTTTTACTTCCTTCCTTGCTTCCTTCCTTTTTCCTATATTCCTTCCTTCCTTTTTTCCTTCCTTGCTTCCTTCCTTGCTTGCATATATATTTCAGTCACATACACTCTTAGAAGAAAAGGTTCTATCATTTGGAACCCATAAAAGGTTCTATACACTCTTAAAAAAAGGGTTCCTCTGGGTTCTATATAGAACCCTGGGGTTCCAAACTTGGCCAATAGAACCTTTTACCAAAAAAAATGGTTCTATATAGAACCATTTTGGAGTTCCATATATGAAGCGGGGGATGGAACCATTTCTGGTTCTAAATAGAACCATTTCTTCTAAGAGTGTAGAGTGTTTAGAGTTTATCAGCAGTATAAAACGAATGAAATCAAGCTCCCGTAGTTAGTTTGCGAGTTTGGAGCCTTTACTGTTCTTGGTTTCTTTCACGTTTGTCCTAACTTTGGTCTCTTGGCATTTGTCTGTATTTGATGATGCAATATGTACTTTTAGATTATGTTTTTTGGCTGATCTAAACACTAAATCGTTTCATGATCCCAATTTGCCCAGGGTTCCCTATGCCGACATCTTCCGAAAAAAACACTTGTGTTCACAAGCTTGTTGACATAGACGGTTTGTGAGTTTGAGTCTCACACCGTAGCGCTGCTGCTGTCTCTGCCTGTTTGCCTCTGTGACACCTGCTGTGTGCCGTGGCCCTGAAGGGCATTTTCAGCTCAAATCAATACAGCTTCTCTCAGTGCTCACTAACAGGCTCTGGGGTCACAACTTTTGGATTTCAGTAATGTCTGTTCAAGCTAAGGGCGACTTCTGCACAGGCGCAGTCGTTTCTGGTTCTGCTTTGATCCCTGAGTGTGTGTGTTTGTTTTTCAGAGGCAGATGGAAGGGGGGAAAGGTACTATGGTATAGACTCCTGCGGGATAATAACCCCGTTCAAAGCAGGGCACGGTGGAGAAAGAACACGCTTGACTGTAACGGCCTGGGTTAGCATCAGAACACACAGTCACACAGATACTCAGTTGAGAGTATGTGTGTTGTGACAACTCACTATTTTGTAGTGCTGTCAAAAATATCAAAATTTCGATAAACATCGATACTGAACGGTACCAATACTAATTTCCCGAAGTATCGATACTAGCCGAGCGTTCACTTTCACTTCTCTCCAAAGGCACGTTGACAAACACCACACGTGACGCACTCGTCTCATTCGATTTCCATTCACTTGTGACGCACAAGTGAATGGAAAGATGGCGAGGGTGCACCTCTGCGACCGGCTTTTGGTGGATTGATAAAGATTGTTAAACTCCGAAAATTGATAAACATTGAAAATGGTATCGAATATCAATATTTTTCAAAGTATCGTTTCGAAGTTAGAAATTATAGTATCGTAACAACACTACTCTTTTATTACTATAGAAAATGTATATATATATATATATATATATATATATATATATATATATACTGTATATATATATATGCTGAGACTTGCTACTGCCAATACTTTCACAGACATTGCTGTGTCATGATGTAACATACATGAAATAACCTCAGTGTCAGATCTAGGTGGAGCTGGGGTTTCTGAAAGTGGGCTGCACTGCTGGTATTTGAGTGTTTAGCCGCAGCTCATTGGCCTATGATGCAACAGCAACCAATCAGCTGCGCTACGTAGATGACGACGTGATTGCTACCAGATGAGTTAAGGACCTATCGGACTGCGCCATCTAATGCCAGAACTTAGTATACATATGGTAGGAGCATTATAACCTGGACCAGATATAAGAAATTATTCAAAAATTGTTTTAAAAGCAAGGAAAAATAAAATAAAAAAACAATAACAATTGCTAGACACAGATACATGCTAAGTGCAAAAAGTCAACAGCGTTGCTGTATAGCTTTAAATAAGTCACCTTTTTGCTCTCGAAAAGCATACCGCTGACACCACACAAAGGTAAATAAGAAAGTAAGTGATAGAAAGAGGGGGAGTGTTGAGAGCTTCTTTTCATCTACAGGCTTTTAAAGAGCTCTCTCTATAACCCGCAAGAGAAGCGAAGATGCAGGTGATAAGTGCTCCATCCTGCCTGCCCCATCTGACACCGCTGATGGTGTTTCTATAGACTTGTTGTTTTTATTTCACCCCCGACACCGACAGGCCAGACATGCTTTAGTGCAAATCACTGCTCCTCCCTGGAAAGATGCGGAAATAAAAAAACAACATCACCTGACAGCAGCTCTGCTCACAGGTGCAGAAGTCTGATGGCGTGAAGGGAGCGACGCCTAAAAGAATCTCATTTTTCAACCTCTTAATGAGTTCTGCTCATGTGTCAAGAGAAAGCGTAACACAAATAGCTCCGTATTGATTTTTATTACTTCTTTGTAGTTCCAACGTCCTTCAGCGAGGTGGGAGGAATTGCTACATTTTTAATTTCGCCATTTTTATTAAGAGGGGAAGTAGTGAGATGACAAAGGAACTGAGAGACAAAGTGTGTCGGATTTGAACCTGTGACTACCACATGAACACCACAGCAATGTGTTTGAGCACATATGCTAACCACGGGCCATGGCTCTGAAAAAATAAAAATAAAAAACTACATTTTAGTGTTTAGTGAAAGTGAGTGTTAGTGAAGGGTGTAACTTTTTACAATCCAATGTACAAATAAAAAATTTGTGTCAGCAATATTTGGGCTGTTGAGGTTTGTCTTGTGGCGCACGTAGCATATTTAGCTAACTGCCAACCAGTGTTGTAGTCGAGACCACCTCACTCGAGTCCGAGTCGAGACCGAGACCAGAGAGAGTCGAGTCCGAGTCAAGACCGAGTCCATAGAGAGTCGAGTCCGAGACCAGAGACGGTCGAGTCCGAGTCGAGACCGAGACCAGTGAGGGTTGATTACCTAATTTACTTTTATTTACTTAGAGAAATCTTTTTTTTTTATTTTACTGAATTTACTTAGAGTTTAAAAAATATGATCAGTTTAGGGTAAAAAGGCCACATAGTAGGTGGTGTTAAAAGTAATTTTATTACAATTTGTTGCGCACTAGAAAATCACCAATCACTGGGCGTGTCAATCAATTTAAAGAAATATTTTATTAACATACATTAATAATCATGAAAAATATTTTGAATTGAACTCGAGTGGACTCGGGAATAATTCCGAGTCCTAAAAAAAAAATGTTCGAGTACGAGTCAATTCCGAGTCCAAATGCACACCGAGTCCATGACAAGACCAAGACCATTAAAATATGGTCTCGAGACCGAGTCCGAGACGAGTCCGAGTCTCGAGCACTACAACACTGCTGCCAACTATTTTAAAGGCATTTTAAACAAACCACAAATGGTTTTATCATATATTTGTGATGTGTAAATCACAAATATATGATAAAAAAACAGATGTTAACCAACAACTAGAAAATGTAAACGGGTCACATTGACCTGTAAAAGGGTCAATCAAAAGACTCTGAAGCAATTGCCTATTTAAATCCAAACAGCAACATTTTGTGTATATATGTTTAGGGTATTGGGTAGTATTAAGGGATGTAGAATATGGTCATGCAGAATTAAGGCATTTATATGTACTAATAAACAGCCAATATCCTAGTGATATGCATGAAAATAAGCAACTAGTTAATAGTGAGAATTGGACACTAAAGTGTTCATTTTTAAAAAGGCTGCATGATTGGCACTGTTTAATGTGTCAGAACACATGCACAAACCACTAGACCATGGTGCCAACAAACCAACATTGTAGTCATGCTCCCATTCTATTCTGAAGTCAAAATGTTGCGACTTTAAATGCTCAAATTACACAAAAGCAGATTGTGGGCCACTGAACAGTTGTGTCGCCTACCTAGCAATGCTCCAGTCTGGGTCTATCTTCAGGACGGTGGGGTCCTCTGTGTAGTTAAACTTCACATCGGGGTTCCTGAGCTCAGCAGAGTCGATGTCCACCATAACCGGAGTACTTCCTGCGTTCACGCCGGCCGGGGTCACGCACACGATCTCTTTAGAGCTCCGCCTACAGTCATAGAGGAAGCGCAGAGGTGTATTAGAGTGAAAGCAACTGAAATGTTTAGTAATTCTTGTCACAATCAGAGCATAAAGCATGTCATCACATATTTCATCATGACACAGATTCTGCACTCAGTAAGAGTTAAGTTTGTTTGATGAAGCTCTATCATTTGTGTTAACAACCATATGGGTTTCAAAGACTTCGGGTCTGTTTTTCTCTGTCTGTCTGCTTCACTCTCTCCTCCTGTACTGGAGACGTGCCTGCAATCACCATGCACATCCCTTTAGTATGTTGCCATGGGAACGCTTTTCAAGATGCACACCCCAGAAATCCTCAGAAGACTGCACATATTTTGACAAGGTGGTTGTCACAAACAAACAAACAAAAAAGATGGAAGAGTGCAAATAGAGCGAGTTGTGGAGCGGATAAGCCACAAATTTCCTCAAAGGTAAAATATACAGACATTCAATGAAATGAAGTGCAAAATGCAACCGTTGCTTTGGGATATTTTTTTTTTTTAGAGATTTTGCATTTTAAATATGTAATTTGGATTACAGACATGTAGAATAAATTTGAATATAAATTCACTGGATATTATGAATGGAAGACACAAAACACACACACAAAAAGAAGAAGCAGGGCATATGAAAGGGATGGTTCAGCCGGAAATTAAGATCTCATGTCTTTTGAAACTCGTTTCTTTTTTTTTTTTTGTACAACACAAAAGTAGATGTTTTACAAAATGTCAGAGCTGCTCTTTTCCACACAATGAAAGTGCATTGATAACTATGGTAATAATACAAGACTTTCAGTGAATAACGAATGCAATTTCAGTCTGTTCCTCATACAATGCTATTTTATGGCTTAAAAAGATTTAAAATATAGCCCAAAATGTGTATTCATGATGCTTTCAAGGAATAGTCCACCATAAAATGAAAATCATTTTGTGATAATTTACTCACCCTCATGGTGACTAACTGTATGCTTTTATTTTTGTGTGAAACATAAAACAAAATAGTTGAAATTGTACAGCACTTTGGTACACTGTGGTTTTTAATGTGCTCCAATATTATTTAGTCCCCAACATTCACTGTAAAAATGAATATGCTTTATCTAATCAATAAAATTGTGGCAACAGATTACAAGGAATATTATTTATTAAATTGAACAAATTAGAATTGAGTAATAGTTAATCAAATTAACATTCTAATTAATTCTAATTTGTACAATTTAATTAATAATATTGCTTGTCATATGTTGCCACAATTTTATTGATTAGATAAAGCATATCATTTTTTTCAGTGTTCTTCAAATATTTTAAATTGTGAATTTTGTGAATAGAAAGAATAGTTTAGACAAAGTAAGTAAATGATGACAGAATTTTCACTTTTAGGTGGACTAGTGACACGCTTTGACGCTTTTCCACTGCATGGTACGGTACGGTTCGGTTCGGTACGCAACGTTTCGACGCTTTTCCACTGCATGGTACGGTTCGGTTTGCTACGACACGCTTTGACGCTTTTCCACTGCATGGTACGGTACGGTTCGGTTCGCTACGACACGCTTTGGCGCTTTTCCACTGCATGGTACGGTACGGTTCGGTTTGCTACGACACCCTTTGACGCTTTTCCACTGCATGGTACGGTACGGTTCGGTTCGGTACGACACGCTTTGACGCTTTTCCACTGCATGGTACGGTACGGTTCGGTTTGCTACGACACGCTTTGACGCTTTTCCACTGCATGGTACGGTACGGTACGGTTCGGTACGACACGCTTTGACGCTTTTCCACTGCATGGTACGGTACGGTTCGGTTCGGTACAACACGCTTTGACGCTTTTCCACTGCATGGTACGGTACGGTTCGGTTTGCTACGACACGCTTTGACGCTTTTCCACTGCATGGTACGGTACGGTTCGGTTTGCTACGACACGCTTTGACGCTTTTCCACTGCATGGTACGGTACGGTTCGGTTCGCTACGACACGCTTTGACGCTTTTCCACTGCATGGTACGGTACGGTTCGGTTCGCTACGACACGCTTTGACGCTTTTCCACTGCATGGTACGGTACGGTTCGGTTTGCTACGACACGCTTTGACGCTTTTCCACTGCATGGTACGGTACGGTTCGGTTTGCTACGACACGCTTTGACGCTTTTCCACTGCATGGTACGGTACGGTTCGGTTTGCTACGACACGCTTTGACGCTTTTCCACTGCATGGTACGGTTCGGTTTGCTACGACACGCTTTGACGCTTTTCCACTGCATGGTACGGTTCGGTTTGCTACGACACGCTTTGACGCTTTTCCACTGCATGGTACGGTACGGTTCGGTTTGGTACGACACGCTTTGACGCTTTTCCACTGCATGGTACGGTACGGTTCGGTTTTCTACGACACGCTTTGACGCTTTTCCACTGCATGGTACGGTACGGTTCGGTTCGCTACGACACGCTTTGGCGCTTTTCCACTGCATGGTACGGTACGGTTCGGTTTGCTACGACACGCTTTGACGCTTTTCCACTGCATGGTACGGTACGGTTCGGTTCGGTACGACAAGCTTTGACGCTTTTCCACTGCATGGTACGGTACGGTTCGGTTTGCTACAACACGCTTTGACGCTTTTCCACTGCATGGTACGGTACGGTTCGGCACGACACGCTTTGACGCTTTTCCACTGCATGGTACGGTACGGTTCGGTTCGGTACGACACGCTTTGACGCTTTTCCACTGCATGGTACGGTACGGTTCGGTTTGCTACGACACGCTTTGACGCTTTTCCACTGCATGGTACGGTACGGTTCGGTTCGCTACGACACGCTTTGACGCTTTTCCACTGCATGGTACGGTACGGTTCGGTTCGCTACGACACGCTTTGATGCTTTTCCACTGCATGGTACGGTACGGTTCGGTTTGCTATGACACGCTTTGATGCTTTTCCACTGCATGGTACGGTACGGTTCGGTAAGGCACGCTTTGACGCTGTGAGACATCGAACCAACCCGCTAGATTAAAAAAGCCAGTAACAGCCACCGCTGTAGCACCTGTTTTAAAACTACATTCTTGACTTGCTTGAAGAAAAAAGAAAGAAGGAAAACTTCCAAAAAGAAATAGCTACATCGTGGTCAGTGGACGAAGCGCAGACGTTCCTCTCGTTGGTTGCCGAGGAGCGGATAAACTATAACGGTCAAACTATAATCCAATCCACTTTGAAGCGGTACTAACTGCAGTGGAAAAGCAAACCGAGCTAAAGCAAACCGAGCCCTGCCGAGTCGAGTCGTACCACGCCGCGGAAAAGCGAAGTGAGCGGAACAGTGCCGCGCCGAACCGCACTGAGCCGTACCAGCAGTGGAAAAGCGCCATATTTGGTCTCCATCCACTTTCATTGTCCTGAACTGAGCAGCATGAACATTGAACTTCCAACTTTTCCTTTTGTGTTAATAGCCATACAGGTTTGAAACTACTGTAAGTGAGGGCGAGTAAATGATGAAAGAATATAGATTTTTGAACAAACGATCACTTTCACATCCTCGCACAATGGGTTAACAGGATGTGGACCTTCTCTCTGAAGCGAACCTTGGCTCTGAGACCAGGTGTGGCTGACGTCTCAGTCAGCGAGAACAGCGGTAATCCTCATTCTCTCCTTCTCTCATGTATGAGGCTTGGCAGCGAGACAATGTTTTTTATTCTCCGCTGCAATGCAGAGCGGTCTGGTGCTACAGATAGACAGGCGGACAGCAGGAACACTCATTCACTGTCCCCGTCCACAAACGGAAGCGCACAATCGACCGGGACCGCGTGTGCCATTACGTGGCTGATGTTCGTGCCTTCAAAGTGTCTCTTTATGCTGTAGATATACGCAGAGGGGTAAAAAAAAAACATGGGCCTGGGTTTTTTGACTGACGGAATGACAGGTGGACGTGCTAAGGTGAGAAGCCGGAAGACAGCTTTTTGGAAGGATACAGATAAAGACAGAGGGAGACAACTTGGCAGACGAATAAGCAGAGAGAGTAAGAGAAAAAGGACCACATTAACAACAAGCAGAGACTGTATATTGGCAAATGCTACACCAAAACAGCCAACAGGCTAACCATCAAAACAACTGGCACAGAGCCTTTGGAGCATATAAAACAGTCAAACAAACAAACACAAACTATGTGACAGACAGAAACAGGAAGTTAGAAAGAAAGCCAGACAGATGGAGGGATAAACCGATAACAAGACAGACAGAAGGGCAGCCAAGCAGAAAATTATGTGGGTTTTTTTCATATATATCTATATTTTGGGACTTTTGCCTTATTAGATAGGTCACAGGATGGACTCGCACTTGGATCACCCAAATGAGCTGAATAATAATTTATATTTTGAATTATTTCTAGGCAGATGCATTTGACATTGTGACTGTCCCCAATATGTTTTCATAGTACTGTATATACCACTTCATACCATACCAGATGCACAGAAGATATAGAAGAGCAGTACTCACTTTTTGAAGTGACAAGGGTGACGCCCGATGTTGACCCCAACAGAGCTGCCAGCGTTGAGGTGGTTTCCTTCAATAGTGATTCTGGTTCCTCCTGAGAGGGGTCCCTGAGCGGGCTGGACACGTGTGAAGAACGGCGTCTGAGGAAGAAAGTTATACATTGAAGATTTTCAAACGCTATTACTACAAAGTATACCCATATTGGGCGTCACCCTTGCCACCAACTAACTTCATGCATTCCTGATATACACTACCGTCCAAATATTTGCTGTTGGTAAGACTTCTGACATTTTTTAATTAAGTATCTTGTTCTCAACCTGTCTGTTGTAATTAGATTAAAAATACAGTAAAAACGGTAACGTTGTGAAATTTATTACAATCTAAAATATAGTTTTTTATTTTAATATATTTTCAAATGTAATTCATTTCAGTGGTGGGAAACAGATCATCAGTCTTCAGTGTCACATGATCATTCAGAAACCGTTCTAATATGCTGATTTGCTGCTGCTTACTTTTTTTTGTGGAAACTGTGACAGTGGTTTTCAGGATCATTTATTTGCATTTTTGTGACATTATAAATGTCTATAAATACAATTCTATGTTTTAATAAGTATTAATTTCTTTGAAATGTACTGATCTAAAGCTTTTGAACGGTACTGCATTTAAATATGCATCCAATTTGCATAATTACAACTATCCAAAGGCAACAAGATCTGAATGTGTCTGTAGGATTATGCGTCTCCAGACTCCTAGATGCTCACCACAAAGGTGAATGCCCTGGGTGAGAGGGCTCTGTAGTCAGCCAGGCAGTCTCTCACGCACACCTCCACCTGGGCTTCCTGCACACGGTATCCTGTGGCGTCATTCAGCAGACACACGATCCTGCAGAAGAAAGACGCGTCAGAATCCTCTTTAAGGTTCGTGATTAACAGCAGTGCTAAGTTACCAAAGGCCTCAAGGGGAGGAAGGTGAATGGATGGATTTATATGATACAGCGCAAGTAAATATTATTACCATAATTAATCTGTTTCTGATTTATGAGGCGACCCAGACTGAATCTGCACTTTTTTCTGCACTGCAAGGATTCTTAATTTAGATGTGGTAAAATCTGTTATAATTACTCGATACTTATCAGAACTAACAATATATTAAAAACATACTTTGTAGGTTGACTTTAATAGATCATGCAGTGAAAAGGAGTGTTTCAATGTTTAAAAAAGGCTGTATAAAGGCCTTATTTCGGGTAATTTGCACAACTTAGAAAACTGTTTTATAGAGTTTTTGTCAACTGATATTTTATTTCAAAAATACATTCTCCTCCCATGAACAATTTTCATGATGTTAAACAACAGTAGGCTACAATCCATTAAAACACACTGTATTTCTACCCCTCACAGCCTTGTTTTCCAAATATCTTCAAGTATTACCCACCTTTCCGCACTAACATATTCCTCTTCAATAGGAACACAGGGTACTTTTCCCAGCCGAACACCAGTCATAATGTCTCTGAACTGAAGACCCAGATTCTCTCCAGTGATGGTGAGCCTGGTTCCGCCTTGTCGTGGTCCGGTCTCTGGAAACAGCTGTCAAATGAGGCAAATAGAGTTATTAGTTTGATTAGAGATGGAGCAGGAGATTTAAAAGACTAAAATACAACAAACCAAATATTGTGATAGAGACAGGAAATAAAGAATAAAGAAAAAAGGTCTGGATATTTCACATAATGGTCCACAGGTTAGTGCACAGGTCTTGGTATTGAACCCTGTAGCTCCTTATAGTCTCAGAGTTGCAACACAAACTCAGACACCTTGCATTTTAATGGAGACAAATCACCCCTTGGCGCAGGGGAGCAGAAGCCCCTAATGCTGGGCTTGGCGAAACACCTCCCTCCAACCCCCCTCCATCCATCCTCTAATTGAAACTTATTACCCAGGCTCTCGGATCCACGCTTCAGAGCCGCATGGCGCAAGGCAGTGGGATAATGTGATTTATTTAGCCGGATTATTCTCCGTAACGAGGACAGGTGTGGCATGACAAAACAAATATGGTGAATGATGTGCCGTGGTAACAGCAGGACGGCGCCCCATAACAGCCATCATGAGGTAATTACAGGTACTCTGTACGCCTGATCTCTCGACCACAAGGTCTCCACGGCGACCTGGAGCCAGGCCTCGGCTGCATCACTGCCACAATGGCTGCGGGCCTAGAATGGAGCCTTGAGGTACTCCTATGTGTAAAATGACATTGCATAGAAAACTGAAAATTCAACAAGTTTGATATGAGAAAGTTAAAATAAAATAACTTTCCATAAAATTCAGATTTTTTGTTGGTCTTTTTGTAGTCTCAGCCTCACTAAGCACAGAAGAAATGAAGTATACAATGAACAAGTGGACCATATAAATAAAACAGATTTAACTGTCCACAGCAAACCAAATAAATCTATCTATCTATCTATCTATCTATCTATCTATCTATCTATCTATCTATCTATCTATCTATCTATCTATCTATCTATCTATCTATCTATCTATCTATCCATCCATCCATCCATCCATCCATCCATCCATCCATCCATCCATCCATCCATCCATCCATCCATCCATCCATCCATCCATCCATCCATCCATCCATCCATCCATCCATCCATCCATCTACCTATCTATCTGCTTTTTCATTTGGTATCTTTTTGTTTTGCCCCTGTCAAACCAACATTCCCCTTGATACCACGTGTACATGTATTTCTTTTAATTTAAATTAACTACATATCCTTGCATTCACATTCTAATTGCAATTCTGCATCCTGACTGCAACCTCAAAATAAATTCTAATTAAATTCTGAGTTGGAATTTAAAGGGTTAGTTCACCCAAAAATGAAAATTCTGTCAGTATTTACTCACCCTCATGTTGTTCCAACCCCGTAAGACCTTCGTTCATCTTCGGAACACAAATTAAGATATTTAAGATATTAAGATCGCTCCTGCATACAGTCCATAGGCTTCTTGAGGTACTGGCTCTTGCTGTCCCCGAAAAGTCATTAAAGACATCGTTAAAATAGTCCAAGTGACTACAGGGGCTCAATCTTAAGTTTATCAAACGACGAGAACACTTTTGTGCGCAAAAAAACAACAAAAATAACGACTTTATTTCAAATATTTACTTCCTTCTCCATGAGCCTGTAAGTCAGTTAACGTAGTGTGATTGCGTAGAGCTACGCCACACGTAGGCTCACTATTGGCCGACGCTGGTCATGTGTGTGATGCGTGTGACGTACAATAACAGAAGCTTACGCTATTAAACTAGTAACCTGACTCGCGCAGAGGGAGAAATAAACGAATAGTTGAAATAAAGTCGTTATTTTTGTTGTTTTTTTGCGCACAAAAGTGTTCTCGTCGTTTGATAAACTTAAGATTGAGCCCCTGTAGTCACTTGGACTATTTTAACGATGTCTTTAATGACTTTTCGAGGACAGCAAGAGCCAGTCCCTCAAGAAGCCTATGGACTGTATGCAGGAGCGATCTTAATATCTTAAACATCTTAATTTGTGTTCCGAAGATGAACGAAGGTCTAACGGGGTTGGAACAACATGAGGGTGAGTAAATACTGACAGAATTTTCATTTTTGGGTGAACTAACCCTTTAAAAGGCATTTTCAATTCAGTTCTGAATGTTGTGTAACTCTGTTTGCATTCATAGCTGGCAAGAGTTAAAAATGTTTTGGCTGACTTCATGCAACTTCCTTATGCCTGGAACAAGGTAAGAGCAGTGATATAATGAGCACTTTTGAAGAAGAACTATTCACTGGATTCGCCAAATTCCCCAAACAGCACTCAAAAACATGCTATCGCTGGTCGCATCACACATCGATCAAAACAAGCCGAAATGTGGACCAGACTGTATGCCATGCAAGTTTGGCAATGCAAAACTTACAGTAAGTAATCCCAGGAACTGGTCAGTACGGTTCAGACGGTATACTGTACTGTCAATGCAACAACCCGAGTATCAAAATAAATGCAAGCTGTATTGATAGAGCATGTACTGTAAACCATCTAGTCTTGACCTGAAAATCACAGAATTTCGACTGAAGACTGTCGCTCGGGATCCCACTAAAATTAACCTACATTAGATGTCTTTTATTATGTTCAAAAAAAAAACAATTTATACGTTTCTAATTAAATCAGCCTTAGAGCGAAATGATAGATAAAAATAATATCTCTCAACACGAGTGGGAGAACACTAATATACACACACGTTCTCCCCCAGGACCTTGTTAAATTACACACAGTTAAGTAAATCTCCCTTCATTATCAGCTCTGGGTAACGATACATTTCAAAAAATATATGCAATTACTGAGATTAAAGTGCACCAGAATGCACAAAACCTCCTGTCGATTTCCAGTGGCGAGATTATTACTGTTTGTCTATGGCTTTCCCCCCCACCCCCCGCCAATGGGTGGGAGGACGACAATGGAGGGAGAGTGGGAGGACTCGGAGAAGACGGCGGGTGAAAAGAATAGGGGCAGATTGGGGTGTCTGAAGACCTCCGTCTTCCAGATCCCATCCGCCCACAAGCCACCTGCACAGCGTGTAAGGCTTAACGCTTTCCTGATGTTGCGTTTGTCTACCGTCTTTACCTGATCTCCATCAGTACGGTGGTCTTTCATCTTTTGAATGAAATGCAGCATGGGCATAAAATCTCTCTCAAAAAAGAAAAACATTTGGCGACAAATTACAGTCAAAATCTCTACTACAGTTCTGTCTGGCACCCCCACTCGGTACGTCTGCGGCTGCATGCTTCCTGATGTAATTGAGGTTAAGTGTCTTTGCTTACGGGTACAACAGCTTCACTTGGGATTTCACCCAGAAAACCTCCTATTTATAGAGCTTCCACCAATCTGCTGAAGAATGGAAAAACGCATCAAAGTTCTGCCATATCTGTCGCTTTAGTTATGTAGCTTTCCAGGGCCCTAATTTGCTTCCCTTTTTCCCTATTTTCCCATCAAATATTGCTAGTTTGCAGCATATGTTCTCAAATCCCTTTCCCCCTAAGCCAATCTTAGAGCCTCGTATAGACCATAGAGTCAAAAATTGCCTTTTTGTACAGAGCGATGCCAATAACGAAAACAGCATAACGAAACATGGAGGGAAAAGTGGTGTGTAATTGGTTTCAGAGGGGTTGTTTTACATGTAGCTTGGTAGAATCCAATCACAACCAGACTTAGATGGGCAGCAAGCAGAAGTCCGTCTCCCTAAAGGCACGTGAGGCTTAAGACTATTTTCATTTGTTACCCACATGAAGAGAATTGAATTTGAATCATCCAATCAGACACATTGGGGTTTTTTTTCTACCACCTCTCATTGTCTCACTTCATCTCACTGCATGAAAAACAAGGCAGAAAAACATGTATATTTTACATATTTCAGTGTCAAAGCTTATCAGGAGCTGCTTACTGTTGACAGAGGTGTGATAAGGGTGCGTGTGTGTGAGGAAGAGAAAATCCGAGATAAAGAAAAGAAAGTTCGGCATAACAAACCTTGCTGTTGCCCCCGGTTAGGAGCGCTTTCCTCTGGTGTAATTAGAAATGGAGAAAATCTACACTCTGAGCAAGTTAATGCGATATTGATGCCGAAGTGAAGAGGTGCATTTTGGGAAAAACAAGAGCTAAGAAGCAGTTTAAGAAGGACTTTACCCAAAGATTGTCAGGGTTTTTTTTTCACCCAGCATGTAACAAAACTTTGCAATTGAGTAGCTGCCAATGAGATGAATGGGAATGCTAACGGCTAGCTCTCTCCAGGTATTACAGATCTTCTTAGCCCATAGAGTTAAAGGGCACAACTTTGACGTCAGCAGACTGCTTTAACAGAGACGTGAAACAGCAGACAATAAGACAAGCATAAAGCAAATTCAATTACTACTCATACCCAAGGGTCTCTCTCTGAAGAGAGAGAGAGAGAGACAGAAAATCCCAGTTTAAATACTCTATTCCAAATGAAATTAGAAGCTTATCCACCGGCTAATATACTAAATCACACGGCTCTGACGTGAACGAATGGGAAACGAGGGAATGAGTGTGTGGTAGGAATTGATAAACTGCAAGAAAAGGATAAAATATATCAGTATATAGAATAATGTTACTTGTGTTAACAAAGGTTATGGAACGTAAATGCTCTATACTGGGCCAATCAATTATTTTGGTCATCATAGTTTTGTCATAATAAAATAAATAAAAATATTTAGAAATATATATTTTTTTAAATCTAGGAAAAACATCAAAGCACATAAAATTACAAAAAGAATAATATATATATATATATATATATATATATATATATATATATATATATATATATACACTGTATATAGCTCATTTAAAAGTATTAATAAAAGCAATAGTAGTATAACCTATGAAAATATAAAAACAACACTGTAGCCTATATATTGTGACTACTGACTATTTAGTAGATGGGTTGATTTGCATTGCTAAATATCAAATTATTATTCTCACAATTTGATTTAAAACATTTATTGCTACTGTGCCTAATACTGGGCCAACTGGCGACTTACTCCCTTTTATTCACTAAAAGCAATTTTAGCCACATTTGGCAAGTGTGTATTTTGGACCCGGTTCACTTAATAACATTAGAGCTGTACCACAAATGTCCAAACATGGGCCTGTGAAGGAAGTACAGCCTGTGTTGCTGTTTTATAGGGTTTTGTAGGTTTAGTACATTTAGTGTACTGTACTTCCATCCATTTCCGTCCACGCGATCAACAGGTCACGTCAATGACGTTTGGTCAGGAGACCCTCTGGAACAAAAAATGCTTGACGTCATGTTTCCGAACTGCACCATATCTGATTTGAGAGCTGCGGTAGAGGGGAAAATGTCAATTTCAAGCTAAATTTAGTCTGTTCATCACACAAAGCTATTGTATGACTTCAGAAGACTTTCTGTAGGTCTGATTTTGGGCCGGTAGTCATCAAAACCGTTGAAAATAGTCTTACTGGTTAGCTGATTCCAAGTGAACTGAAAAGCAGCATATGTTGTCTTTCCCTTTCTTTGTCTGTACCTCTTCCTTTTCTGTGTCTTCCGCCATTCAAGCTTTCAGCTCTGGTTATAGAGCGATAAGTAAGCAGAGAGACAGGCATGAGCTAACGGATTAGCAACTGTGCCACTGGCAATTACCCAGTATCAGGGGCTAATCTTACTGAGAGACACCGCTGTCTCTCAGACTGCCAGCTGCCAACACTGGCACACCGCAGTATATTAGCATCAATACACCGCTGCACGGCAATAAAAGCACAGCGAGAGATTTGTTTGGCACAGCCATTGTGAAAAAAATAAGATGGAGGTCTTTTTTTTTTCTTTCTTAGATTAGAAGTGTCAGTGTCATAGAAACTGAAAAACAGTACAGAATTGCCATCATTAGCATACAGGAAGTAAACTTATGGTTTCTCTTAACAAACATTTATGATGAGATAAGAAGTGGGAAAACACATATTTGATAAAATCCCTTCTGAAAAATATAAAGACATTCTTCACACTAAGAAAAAAAAGATCCTTTTAAGAAATGCTCACTGAAAGGTTCCTTAGGAAACCAAAAAAGGTTCTTCAATAGGGGTTTTGGCACCAGGTTGTTATAGGAACTCAGTCAGGGCCTGAGGGGGACAAGTCCCCACAAATAACTAGAAAAGGCCAAATTTCCAATTTGAGATTCTAAATGGCTCTTATTAGTTGTGTTATGATGACAAGAAGTTTTAAAAGCCAGCAGATGGAGACATTATTCAAGCATGCCATTCAACAACGTCAACAACTGGAGGGTGGAGGACACTGTGAGCTGTGTTTTTGTCATATTATGCGTTCAACTAATCAACAAACACCTACGTCACTGGTAGTTCTTATTGTGCCGGGTTAGACTCTACTCTGAAGTAGGAGTTCATTTAGCCCCCCCCCCCCCCCCAATTTAAAATTGCCCCCAGTCTCTGGGGTGCGTACATGCCAAAAATCAGGTACTTGCGCCAATGGGAACTATGAAACGTTCTTCCAGGCATTGCTGCGAGAACCGACTTTTGGAACCTTTATATTTAAAGGGATAGCTCACATTCTGTCATCAATTACTCACCCTCATATTGTTGCAAACCCATTAGACTTTCGTTAATCTTCAGGACAAAAATTAAGATCTTTTTGATGAAGTCTGTGAGTTTTCTGTTTCTACTACCACTTTGAAGCTTAAGTAAAAGTAATACATTTGGTTTAGTTTAGTCCAAATTTTCTGAAGAGACGCGATTGCTTTATATGATGAACAGATTGAATTTAGGCTTTTATTCACGTTAACATTGATCAGCAAATATAAACAGAAGCTCAACCAAACCTGCTTGACGCGTGAGGACGTGGACCTTATTGGTTCTTGGGGAAGCTCAAACATGCTGCGTAATTGTGCGCTAGGTGCAAGTGATTTGAATGTTAAGTCAATACAAAGACGCGCTACGCACGTAAAAATTCCTGGGGCGCGAATGCGGTCAAGTTCGCGTTAATTAAGCGTCTGGCGCATTAAGCGCGATTGATTTAGTAAGTGCTAATTGTACTGATTTAGTAAGTGCTTAAGTGCTAATAAATCGACACGCGTGACGCGTAAGTTTCGATTCAAACTTTTGTTTTTTACACGCGTCAATTTCGCTCTTGACGCGCAAATGGATTCAAAGTGTTCATCTAAATTCAATCTGTTCATCATATAAAGCGATCGAGACTTACCATCTCTTTATGAACTTTTTGAAGCGTCAAAGTGGTAGTTGCATAGCTGTCAATGGAGGGACAAAGCTCTTCATTTGGGTTTCCAAAGATGAACAAATGTAATTAAGATGAGTAATTTATAACAGCATTTTCATTTTTAAGAGTACTATTGTTTGTGTGTAACAGATGATGCTTCAATTATATACAGTATATTGATCTGAACAATATTTAAATGCAAAAATAATATTTAAAAGAACCATAGAACTATTAAAAAACCTAATACAGTAAAAAGTGTGCTTAATAGATTCTTTGCAGACCATAAGATGATGTCAAATAACCTACATTTTCAACACTGCTCTGCAAAAACAACACCTGTTAAATTCTCACACAATAAAAAGTGTGTTTGACAGGCTTGTAAATAGTGAATGTGTTAAATGGAGTGTGACAGAATGAGAACGGGTGCTACCTTGTTGATTTTGGGGTGCGCACAGCGACTGTTTCCTGCACTGGGGTGCATCCAGGTGCTCTCTAGAGGAGCACACTCCTGTCTCAGCGAACACTTCTTCTCCTGCACACACCAGCCGCAGTCGAACCGGGGATCCGCTTTCAGACACATCCCACAGCTGTCCCGCATGGCGTAACACTTGTACAGGTGCGCTGTCGAGAGAAACAGAGATAAAGAGAGGGATAAATATGCAGGCAGAGCAGAGGACAAAACCTTGCGACCGCACATCAGATGAATTCTTCATTAATGTGCCAAGTTGCTTGGCAACAATAAACCATCTACAGTTGAGCTAATGAACTGTAATACTTGACTGAAGAAGTGCTTATTGTGCTAACTAGACTTAATAAATGTGATTATTTTTAAACAACGGTGTCTTTTATTTTATATTGCCGTTACAGTTAATGTTGTGAGCTTCACCGACATCTCACAAGCCTAAATACACCCCTTTACTGTAGTAAAATCATGCAAAGCCTTATTTTTTTTTATTTAATGCACTCAACATGACAATTTGAGAGAGAAAACAAAACAGCTAAAACCATTCTTTGCTAGTCTTAGCTGGTTTAACATGGATGTAGCTGGCCAAATTGGAGTTCAGTTGGTAGCTGGTTCTCCAAGTCTGACCAGCTGAGTTTTAGCTGTTGTTCAGCAAGTAAATGCATACGAATTAAAGGGATACTTCACTTTTTTTTGGAAATAGGAAATTGGAAATATCGTAACACTTTGGTCATTTTTTTGGGAGAAATGCTAATGGTCTTGTGCATTTCAATGATGTATGCTAAGCTATGCTAAAAGTGGTACCGCCAGAACCGGAGATCGGCTGAATGGATTCAAAAAAGGTAAAACTCAACAGTTTAACTCTGGGGGAGTTGTAAAATGAGCGTATTTCCAAAAAAAGTGGAGTATCCCTTTAAGAGCATAACATGTAAACACTATATATTATGGTATTACATTATTCCGATGTATTTCAAAGAATACCATGGTACACATCCAAATAGTACCATGGTAGCCTTTTGTTTGAAGCTGAAAGCATGCAAAAGAGCATTGAAGTTGAACAAACGAGTTAATCTACACCAACAACACCTGATAACTGCTAAGCGATCTGCAAAACTTTAAATCGGCATATTGCCATTTGAACAAGAAAAAAAACGTAGGGGGCAGGACTTGATTTTGTCCATCTGGAATTGATTGGATGGTTGTGTTTTGCTATTGGTGGATCTCATGTGAGTGACAGGTTGCCCTGCCTTCGAGCCGCTAAACACATCATCAGAATAGACATGTGGCTACATAAGGGAGGGGGGGTTTGGTTAAAGATTACAACGGAATGTGAATAAAAAAACATGATAACAATAATGTACACTGATAAATCATGTATCCTAAAAAATACTCCATAAACAAACAAGAATGGTCAAAAATGAGAGCACAAACACATTCTGCTATATTTTTTTTGTCTAAAATGTTCAAATAGTTCCCTTTAAATGTCAACTGACAGGAAGAGAGATTAAAAATCGGATTATTTATGAAACAAAGGTATCACCTCTGCTACCGCTAGCAATTAGTGAATTACAGATGTTAAATTCCCATTGTAATGAGAAAGATGGCAGATTTTTCATGGATCCCTGGAGCTTCATGGGACTGGGTGAATGTTCCGTTGCCTGCGTGTCTTAGACTGCCGCCGGACTTCAAAGGAGACAGCGTATCCATCCGTCTCAGCCTCATGCTAATCTGATTAGCCACGGCTAAGCTTAAAAGTAGCGCTGCGCTAATTAAACTGAACCAAATGAATGATTTAATTACATTAACATTTCCACTTTACAGCAGAGCAAAGCTGGGGTTTTTCTCTGGCAGCGTGGAGAAGATGGATACATTTATTGTGCTATAAAGACAGTGCTGAGAGAGAGAGGGAGGGAGAGAGAGAGAGAGGGGGAGAGAGAGAGAAATACAGCACAAAAATATCTCAACATCCCAAAAACAAGATAGTTTAAGAGTAATTAGAGAATATACATTGAATTTGTTCTTACACATAAATTTACTCACAATTTAGTGAGATTTATGCTTTAAATAAGAAAAAAACTATATGTGAATGTGGTTAAAAACTAAATTCAATGTTTTTCTCTGCATATTTTTTCTTTTAATATGTTATAAAATGTTTATGTTGAGTCAAATGTTTAGTCAAAATCTTGTGGACACATATTTAGTATGTGTTTTGTGGTCTTATTTAAGCAACTTTCTTTTTAATTTGTTTAATAACCACGCATAAATATTATTCTCTTAAAAATACAAACATGTACATACATGTTATTCACATATTATGGTAGCCCTGTTTGTGCTATATAGAGTGAATTTACACCTTTTCCATTAACATGTTTATAAATAACTGAAAAAAGCACGGATGTCAGTGCATGTCAGAACATCCCAAGGACCCCAAATGCACCTTGGCAAATTTATCTTGTTTTACGGATATAGAAATATTTGTCTGGGGAAAAAAAAACCAAATACATATGAATGAATTATAAATACATATTATTTATTTATTCATTCATTTGAATGGTGCAGACATGCTTTCAAGACACCATAATCTCGTCAATAATCTCTTACTCTATAGACGAGAAATCATAAAATGAAATGACATTTATGAATCAATTTACTTGTTCTCCACCCAACCAAAGTGGAGCATCCATCAATTCTACCTTTTCAAACCGACCATATGAAGGCATCTTAGTAGACAGGATGTTACACAAACATTGGATCTGGGTCCATCTTAATGCCTTCCTATCTCTGTGTACAATAGCATTTTTCAGATTTTGTTGACAGCGAAGAGATGGGAAAAAGAAGAACGGAAAAGCATGGCACTCGTTACCATCACTCAAGGTGCTGAGAGCTACATTTGGCCCAGGTGTGGCGATCTATTGGATGGCCCTCTAGAGTCGCCATTCACTCAGCGCTCTAAATGGCTGCTTACCAGCCTGACACTTGAAATATTAGCAGAAAAATGGACCTGGACTCGACCCAAAATGACCAAAGCGCTCATTTTGAGGTATATGAAGAGTCAGGCTGAGCCATCGAGATGGGGTAGTCAACCCATAACCACACTTTTTCGACTGACACCCTTTTCATTCTTTCTGAATGAGGGTTTCACACGGTTTCCTCATTGTTTAGCGGCGGCGAGCTGCAGTCACAGCTCAGGAAGGACCAGATAAGCTGTATGGAGAGCAGTGAGGCCTGACATCCAGCCAAGCATAAAACGGCCCTAATTCATCTTCACAGAGGGGTGGATACTACAAAAAGAGTGACTGTAGAGAAACGGATGTGTCAGACTGAGGCGAGGTTTACCTTGGATATGGTAGGGGTTGTCAATGACGAAATCTCCATTCCACACAACTGATAGGTCCACCGGCAGGTCGCTGATGTCATTTCCTTCATAGTCGTACTGCAGAGAGAGAAAGAAAAATGAAATCTAGATATGACTCCATGCTATTCATCACTTATGGAAACATATGTTTTCTGACTGGAATTTTAGTTGGAGGCTTGTATAATACACACAGTCATCAATTGATAAAAGTTTGTTTTAGATGGGTGTTCAAGAAACATCATGTGGAAAATAAGGGTTTGAATATGATTCACAGCTTTTACCACCCTATACTCTTCCTGCTTATCACCATCATTTTCTGTCTCCAAAGTGGCTATTCCACCAAAAAGGCACCAAAAAAAACCAAACAAACAATAAATGACGCAATGAACAACATTTTCAGATCTGATTACTCGCACTTCTTATCATTACTTCCTGTCCTCTCTCTATAGTGTTTATCCACTAAAAAGAAAAAAAAAACCTGTTGAAAATCAGGCTCTTGACATTAACTCAATCCCATTACCCTCACTTCTCACTAATACTTCCTGTCCTCTATCTATTGTCTTTCCATCTACGAAAGAGACACATTGTACTGTAGTGTTTATGTGGGAAATACGGTTTTAAACATTTTATTTTTAGCCATAATTCATGTCCACTCTCTACTAAACAGACACAGCCAACTGTAGTGTTTATGAAGAAAATGAGAGCTTTAATTTAGCTTGCAACATTTTTTGATTACAATTCCCTTCACTTCTCACTATATTTCCTGTTCTTGTGTTGATAAAATCTGCTAAAAAGACAACAACAATATAAAAATGCCATTGGTGCTTAATATGCAGGAAATACAGAATCTGACCTTTATTTCTGAACCAATTATTCCTGTTTCTTGTCATAATTTCCTGTTTTCTCTCTACTAAGGACAAAAAGACTCCATCAACATTCAGCTGTGGTGCTCATGTAGGAAATTTGAGTTTGAATCTGGCTCGCAACTAATTTCCAGTACTCTCCCCAATTACTAATAAGACAAAAATGGGCAAAATATCACACATACAAACAAAAATATACTTCTGAACACATTCAAGCTCAGGAAATGAGAATTTGAATCTGGCTCGCAACATTTTCCGACTCCCAAAACCCACGCAGCTCAACACTTTGGAGACACTTTACTTGAAGGGGTGTGCATAACACCTTCATAATCATGACATTACATATGTTATGAATACGAAGGAAGATTTATGCATGTTTGTGACAACTCATTCGCTCAATTATGACTATTCTTAATGCAAATATGAAATTGTTTGAGATGTCTTTGTTATGAAACCTTGACATAAACCAATACATCATAACCTGTCAGTGTTTTTGTCATGACAACTTGACACTACTAAGACCAGTGTTGTAGTACTCGAGACTCGGACTCGGTCTCGAGACCATATTTTAATGGTCTTGGTCTTGTCATGGACTCGTGTCCATTTGGACTCGGAATTGACTCGTACTCGAACATTTTTTTTTAGGACTCGGAATTATTCCCGAGACCACTCGAGTTCAATTAAAAATATTTTTCATGATTATTAATGTATGTTAATAAAAATATTTCTTTAAATTGATTGACTCGCCCAGTGATTGGTGATTTTCTAGTGTGCAACTGCGCATGGCAAATTGTAATAAAATTACTTTTAACACCACCTATTATGTGGCCTTTTTATCCTAAACTGATCATATTTTTTAAACTCTAAGTAAATTCAGTAAAATAAAATAAAAAAAAAGGATTCCTCTAAGTAAATAAAAGTAAATTAGGTAATCAACCCTCACTGGTCTCGGTCTCGACTCGACCGTCTCTGGTCTCGGACTCGACTCTCTATGGACTCGGTCTTGACTCGGACTCGACTCTCTCTGGTCTCGGTCTCGACTCGGTCTCGACTCTCTATGGACTCGGTCTTGACTCGGACTCGACTCTCTCTGGTCTCGGTGTCGACTCGGACTCGACTCTCTATGGACTCGGTCTTGACTCGGACTCGACTCTCTCTGGTCTCGGTCTCGACTCGGTCTCGACTCTCTATGGACTCGGTCTTGACTCGGACTCGACTCTCTCTGGTCTCGGTGTCGACTCGGACTCGAGTGAGGTGGTCTCGACTACAACACTGACTAAGACAACACAACCAATAGCAGATTAATGATCAAACTTAAGAAACCACCTAGCTTCATTGGTTAACATTACATTAAACTTAAACCACCAGGTGGTTGGTTTTGACATTGCCTGCCATGAAGCCATTATAACATTTTAATGACAAATTCAATTAGTACCACTGTAGTTGAGGTCACGAAAAATATTCATGACAGTTATAATGGCCTCATGACAGCCAATGTCAAAGCCAACCACTTCACAGTTTAACTTCATTTAATGTCAATTTGTCACTGACAGGTCATGATGTATTGGTTTATGTCAAGATGTCATAAAGACATCTTAAACAATGTCATATTTGCATTCAAAATGCCATTATTGAGTGAATGACACTTAATGATAGTCGTCATAAACATGCATAAACCCTACTTCATATTCAAGACATATGTCATGTCATGGTTATGAAGGTGTCATGTCACTTTTTGGTACCGCTTCCTATTACACTACAGTACTTACAGTGTACTTACCTAGAAAGTACTGGCTAACAGGGGTAGGTTACCCAGTAATTGTAGTTACTAAAATAAGTACATAGTATTTACAT
This sequence comes from Pimephales promelas, assembly GCF_988280905.1. Taxonomy (NCBI): domain Eukaryota; kingdom Metazoa; phylum Chordata; class Actinopteri; order Cypriniformes; family Leuciscidae; genus Pimephales; species Pimephales promelas. Next base: position 25,465,645 of record NC_142788.1, on the reverse strand, counting down.
GGGTAACTGGACTGTAAAAGGAAGCGTTACCCACTTTTTTCATGTCCTCTCTCAACTATAACTGTAACTGTGACGCTCATGCAGGACATAAGAGTTTGAATCCAACAATATTTGTCGATCCACTAAAATGACCTAAAATAAAACAAACAAACAAAAAAACCCTCCAACACAAGACAAACCAACAAACAAATCCCTCGGATATGCATTTAAGTGTGGATGCTGCCAATTCAACGTGACCCTATTGTTGTGCAGCAAATCAGTGATTTACTGCACTGATCCTGACATGCAACTGGAGGCCGCCGGGATGAAGAGCGCTCAGAGAAACGCACGCAGACCGTGTTCCGGTGCACAGCTCGAGCTCAGCCCTGCTGAAATGGCAGCGAATGAATGAAACATGCTGGCTTATCTCGCTCCATGTAAATCTTGCCATTTAAAAGTGTATCCTTGAGAGAGAGAGCGAGCGAGAAAGAGAGTGAGACGGATAAAACGGAGGGAGCAACAGAGTGAGACGGACAGCGAAGGAGAGACAAGTCAGGATTCTCATCACGCAATTGTGAGACTGTCAGATCAATATGGGGGGAGGTGAAAACACTCCACCCTGACAGCAGCCTCCTCTCTCTACGGCCCCTCTCATTCACACACACTCCTTACAAGCACTGATAAACAGCAGCAGACATTCAGCACACTTACGGGCGAGCTTCTCGTATCAGAAACCGTCTCTTCAAGCAAAGCTACTGACTCAGAACCAGTGCGCCGAGAGAAATGCCATTTGTCTGCGCAGCCCCGGCCGTTTCTGGATGAGCTGAGGGGTCGGAGTGCGCACGGGAAAGAGGAAGCGAGACGGAAACGGGGCGGAATAGAGATGAGGGCGTGTGGGAGAGCTCAAAAAATAGAAATTACAGAGCGGAAGCCATTCATTTACACATGAAACAAGTGGCGGAGTTTAGGCGTGAAGCGTGTTGCTGGGACTTAAGTGAAATTGGCATTTCCAATTTGCTTTCTGACACATCTCATTTGGCTTCAACTGTCTCCAACACACACACACAATTGTTGACCATTGAGACTTGAACATACAAAATACATGTCAAGCCAGTTTTGCGGTGCATTTCAAATGTGTTTGTGTGTAACATCAAAACAGTTTTTGTGCAGAAACCATTTCAAAGCGGCAACCTCTCGTCGAGTGTATTAAAGGAATTGTTCACACAAAATCACCCTCATGCTGTTCCAATCCTGAATACCCTTGTTTTTAACCAATGAACAAAAAAAAGGAAAAACAAAGAAAAGAAAAAAGGAGGAATTACTTGTTCGTTCACGTTAGTTCTGAGGTGAATTATCCACACTGTAAACAAAAATATTGTTGGTTTAACTTAAAAAAAGTAACCTGGTTGCCTTAAAATTTTAAGTTCATTGAAATAGAAAAATTGAGTTAATACAATGAAGGAGATTGATTTAATCATCAGAAACTCTAAATGAAGAGTTCAGATGCAAAAGCCTCTAAATGCCATTTGAAATTTTCTTCTTTAATGATGATTTTTATCAAGCTTGTATATTTAAGTTCAGTAATTTCACTTAAATGGCAATGATAATTACCTATTAATTGTTATTCAAGTGAAATGACTGAACTTGAATATACAAGTTTGATAAAAATCATCATTCAAGAAGAACATTTCAAATGGCATTTAGAGGCTTTTGCATCTGAACTCTTCAAATATTATGTTATCTGAACTACATAAATGATCTAAGGTGATTTGACAAAAGAAAAAATGTTGTGATTACAAATCATGAAAATATTTTTTTCAGTTAATTGTCACTTTCAGTATTACTATAAAAGTCACGCAAAATGATATGCAATGTGATTGTTTCCAAAGAAAGAAAATGCACTAGACCATTGTTGTCCTTCGAAATGATTTTAAATGATCCGTCAATGTTTATAAAATGTAGCGCAACAAAACAAACGTTAAAGCGAAGACTAACAAGTATGGTGAGCATAGGACCGCTTTTGTTCACATTGCACATAAATCTTTTTTTTTTTTTTTTAAATCGGATCTTTATGACTTTACCCGTCTGTCATGCTGCAAGTGATGAAATCAGGTCCGTTTGTACTGACAGTGCAGTCAATATCCGGTATATCCACATCGGTTGCTGCGGTACTGATTTAAGTGTCAGCGCGACAGCGAGAGTCTTACTTCTACTATAACTGAGTAGCTGTCACTTTGGAAAGCGAGGACGGAAAACTGAAAATTGCCTTTGCTCACGTCCATCATGACATCTCACCATGATGAACTCCCGAAGAGCATCAGACAACATAAGCATCAGAGGGATTACAGAACTATTGACACATTCATGCAAACACCGCCTCTTAAAACTCATTGACCATTTAATAGATTAATGTCGCATCTGAACATACACTAATGTTTAAATGTTTGGGGTTGGTGCGGTCTTTGGAAAGATGTCTTTTATGCTCTGCATATATTTGATCGAAAATACATTCAAAACAGAAATATTATTACAATGTTTTCTATTTTAATATATTTTCAAATAATATTAAAAATATTAATAATGTTAATAAAAATGTTAATAAAAATATGTTTTAAAATATATTAAATAATGTATTACTGTGAATTTTCAGCATCATTTCTTCACACATGATCCTTCAGAAATAATTCTAATATGCTGATTTGCTGCTCAAGAAACAAGAATACATTTTTTTTTTCAGGATTATATTTTTCAGGAACTAGAAATCTTTTGTAATAATATAAATGTCTTTATTGTCACTTTGGACAATTTTAACGCATTTTTGCGAAATAAAATTATAAAAATACATTTTTAATTTTTTTAAATTGGATCGGAAGTGCAATTGAAACTGAAATGAATATCTAAAAAACATATTTTAATCAGATTTCAAATCCCATATGAATGTGATCAGATTTAATGTGGTTAATTCAGATTACAAACAACTACTGTAAACTAGGGCTGTCATTTAAGCGCGTTATTAACGGCGTTAACACAAACCCATTTTAACGCGTCAATTTTTTTATTGCGCGATTAATGGTCTTTTTGTCCTAGCAAAATTTGTCGTTTTTTTCACATGCTTTTGCAACAAGACGCGGCATACGTGGCACGCGCGCGCTGTGCTATGAAACCTATTCATTTCAATGGCTTGCGCCGCGCGGGGACGTTTTGTTGATTCGTCGACCAAAGCGTCGAGCTCGGCCATGTTGATAAGAGCATTAAATTGAGAAAAGATAACGGGACAAAAAGAAATCAAAAGACATTTAGAACAGATTAAAATGTGCGATTAATCGCGAGTTAACTATGACATTAACGTGATTAATCGCGATTAAATATTTTAATCGTTTGACAGCACTACTGTAAACCGATTTGCCACTTGACTTATGAATTGTTTTAATAGTTTGATTTCAAATAAATGTGAAATGTTTTTAAAAAATAACAATTGCCACGGTCAGTTCCAAACATCTAAAGAGATTTGAGTCAGACACTGCAAAAAATAAATAAATAAATCAGATGTTTGCTGCCTGTCTGAACAAAGCCAAAGAGTCAGTTGACGACTCTTTGAAAGGCACAAGGCCAAGGGTAAACAGCTAAACACCCTCGAGTCAGAAGGCCTTTCTTTTGACAACTAATCGTTGGCAGCTTCTCTCAAAGCTCCAATTTGATCAAACACATCCTCCACGCAGACCGCAGATGACCTCCACGCTTACAAACACACATTCTTCCCTAAGACGACACGTGAACCCTCACACTCCTCCTGCCTACGTCTCCTCACCAGCTCCCCAGCTCCATTAAACTTTAAAGAGCTCCAGCTGTCCTCCCACACATACGTCGCGTCTTTACAACGGTCGTCGCTGTTCTCCGAGGGCCGTCCGAAATCACAGCTATGACTTATTCATATCGTCATTAACATGCCTTTGACATTACACTACGCTCTCACCTCAGTCAAACAATCGGCACATTCGATGCTAATCGCTGCGGTAGCATCATGCGACTGAGGTCAAGTGTCTTTTGGTGACCACAAAATGGCAGGAAACAACTAAATGGTGCATTGTTCTTTATAAAAAGGTCACACGCAGCATTTACGGAAAAGGTGGAAAACAACGGCCTCTGTTCGGTGAGAGAGGGCAGCGTGAGAGGAGATCGGGGAGGAGCTCTGCGTCTACTTGAGACTGGATGAATAATAACGCTCATTATTCAGCCCGTGGTCATCATGGAGACATGGCGGAGAGTAATTAATTGCTCGTGCAAGTGTGAGTTCCCATGAGGCCGATGGAGGCCTCCAACACAAGGTGAGGAGAAACACGCACATGACCCAATTAAGAATAACCATGATCCGGCAACTTATTCCATATGCGCCAAACCTCACACACATGAGTCTGAAAAAAAGCCCCTCAGGTGCTGAGCTGACATGGCAGGTGTTGATAAATGTCAATGTCTCCTAGACTGTGACTTACTCTATACATTTGTGTCTTTGTGATCACTACGCCCACACCATGCCAAGGTTATGATGTGTTTTCAAAATAAAAAATGCGCTAAATCTAAAAAAAAATTTAAAATGAAATAGACTGGTTGTATTTCACCTCAGAAAAAGAGAATGAATGAATTAATGAATTTAAGTCCGTAACCTGTAAAAGTCTATATTCTGCACAGTGACATTTTCATGACAATTACATACATTTTCCCCCAAGTCTCATTACCATAATGCTCCTGGACATTTTATTTAAAAAAAAAAAAATATTCATAATATTCTCATTGGTGATAGGGCTTCATGTGACGCTGCTCAGACCGAGATTTTCTGCTTGTAGTCGGGGGCAGAATTGAAAACAGAGCCAACTTTCGCTCTGTGTAGTTTATCACAGAAAAAGTGTATTAAATGCAATTTTATGACGTTTTCAATAAAGTGGGTCTATATATTTTTTATCAGATTTTTTTTTTATAAACATGCCACAATTTAAAGGAGTAGTTCACTTTAAAAATAAAATAAAAAAAACACCCCCGTGTCATCCAAGATGTCCACGTCTTTCTTTCTTCAGTCGAAAAGAAATTAAGGTTTTTGATGAAAACATTTCTCCATATAATGGACTTCAAAGGGAACCAAATTGTTCAAGGTCCAAATGAGAGTTTCAGTGCAGCTTCAAAGAGCTTTAAACAACACCAGACGATGAATAAGGGTCTTATTCATCTGCTGCAACTTTCAGATGGTATGGTCCGAATTTGGCATAAACAACATGAAAACATGAGCCTTGTATCAATGGTTCAGGTTGGTGGTGGTGAAATGGTGTAGAGGATATTTTCTTGGCACACTTTGGGCCCCTTGGTACCAACTGAGCTTTGTTTAAACTCTACATCCTACCTGAGAACTGTTGCTGACCATGTCCTTCGCTTTATAACCAGTGTACCTATCCTTCCAATAGCTACTTCCAGCAGGATAACACCATATCACAAAGCTCAAATCATCTCAAACCGGTTTCTTGAACATCACAATGATTTCACAATACTTAAATGTCCTCCTCGGTCACCAGATCTCAATCCAAAAGAGCACTTTTAGTATGTTATGGAATTGGAGATTCACATCATAGATGAGCAGCCGACAAACCGTTTCAAGCTGATATTTCCTTTTCATTTTGATGTAATATATGACCAGGATGAAGTGATTGCTTCAAGTATATCTGATTGTTCTTTACGTGACAGGATATTTTCTCAATCACTTTCGAGCAATTTCAGTAGCATCTTTTGCCACTTATCAGGGAGTCGTGTTTGTAAACGGCAAGGGGAAAAATCCCCCCATTTAAGTAATTCAAATAAAAAAATAGCTTGTACAAGTAAAACAATTTTGCAGAAGACAGGCTGGAACTACGCACTGACCTTAAAAGAGAACAAGAAGGAATTAAACTAACTTCTGAACGTGATTAAAAGACAACAAGAACGCCACTTATTACGACTCCAGTTATAGTAGCTGAAAGATGTAAGCAGTTGTGCATGTACATTAGTCTGAGAATAGAGTAACATATGAGTTGTATAGGTCCTCTTTCTTTCTTTCTTTCTTTTTTTCTCTCTCCACCTGCATGCTCAAAATGCATAATTACCCTCACAGGGGAAAATGAATGGAGGCCAGGAATAGAGAGACACACTGGGCATCTCCCCAGCCTGCGCCCGTCCTCTGCTGGCAAGCCCATTGATCAGGGGGATGGAGGGAAGAAGGGAGCGTACGGATACGTGCGGGCGAGGCAGGAGACTCCGGGTCCGTGGGGCTGGAAAGTGCCGATGTTAACAAAACAGACCAGCTGCTGGAACGTGAGGAGGGAGGGAAGAAAAAAAAACGCCGCCTTTTGTGTGGGTCAGTCTTATATAATTAGTCATTTTGATAGCATACCTGTGCGCCTGGGTAAAAATAACACATCAGCACACCGGGAGGGGTTTTAAACACACACAAGCGCATGCATGCACAAACACAACATCCAACCTATTATTTTGCTCCTATAGTACGACATGTCATTTTTAATTGTCAAAAAGTTTAAAAAGTCTGTTAAATAGTCTTTGTATATTAGTCTATAAGCCAAAAACTAGAGCCCGACCGATAAAAGATTTTGAAGGCCGATACCGATACAAATATTTTGGGGTTTTAAAATCCGACATTCCGATATATCGGCCGATATTTTATTTATTTATTTATTTAAACTGGACATGATAGTCACAAATTTTGTCATGCTTATTTTAGTTCCCCATCAGAGTTAAGAGAACTGATGGGGATGTAATTTTAATTGTTATTCAATAAAATTACATCCCCATCAGTTCAAATTAGAGTGTTAGATGTGTAGAGTGCCCTCTGGTGGACAAACTATACAACTCCAACACTCATGACATGGTTCAAGCGTGTTTCGTCCGTTTTTATTTTATTTTAGAAATATTCATTTATCTGCCATTCTAACTGCTGATACCGATAGTTTTGAAAATGCCTAATATCGGCCGATAATATCGGTCTGGCTCTACCAAAAACGTAAAATGTCTTATTGATTGCATAACACTTTTATGTTTAAGAAATTGTACGGGACAAGTTGCATGCGTAAATGTAATGCTTATTGTTAGTGGTTTGTTGAAATCACTAATTCCAAGTACTAGTGATACTTGAAAAATTTTGACGAGGAAGCTGTCATTATGTATTTGTAGCTCATTATGCAGAGTTGTTTTATTGGTGCAACTGTGAAGTCGTTTGGTTTTTTTGCGACGAGAGTCATTTTGTCAAGTGGCTGGAGCTCTTGAATTGAGCTCTGAGCTCATGGTGAATCTTCTTCCTAGCAGGAGCTCGGCTCCACAGGAGTGTGTGACACTCTTAACCCCGCTGTGGGAAGCAACTGAGACTCCTCCAGTTATTCACCTCTCCCTCTCGGCCCAACACCAAAAGCTGCATCCTCAAAAATGATGACCCCTCTCCTCCTGAGCTCATTTTCCCTCTTTCCTTCCTATCTTTTTTGGGGGGGTTTGGGAGGAGCCGGTGTGTTGAGTCTGAAGCAAAGCTTCTCTCTGCTGCACGGCTGCAATTCATCATCATTTTATCTACGACAGCTTTTAATTGGATCTTATCAAACTCTCCCGATAGTCCTCATTTTGCTGTAGACGGCATAGAGGAGATTCTGGATGAGATTTTTCTTCCCTTTTCTCCCCTCTGTTCCTTTCCATCATTGTGTTTTCTGTGTCAGTCTCTCATTCTCTCTCTCTCCGGTCATTTATCTGAGCTGAAGGTAATGTTGTAAAGCAGAGTCTGATACCATCAGCCTGTTCTGTTCATCTCCTGGGTCCTGAGCCGTGGCGCTCAGAGAGAGGGCTCTGTGGAGGAGAGCGACTTTAGGTCTCTTGTCTTGTCGTTTACACACCCATCTTCACTCCTTCATTTGATTTTCTCTCTTGTACATCGTTTCCACCAAATTTGTGCTGGTGCCAGAGCACAATCTGTGAGCCGTCTTGTGCTTACACTGACTTACCGGACTACACATCCCTCCCATAAACAAGCATATTGGTCTTGGTTTAATGAGTCTAAAGGGTTACCCAAAAAACATCATGTCACCATTTTTTAAACCCTCATATCGTTCCAAACCTGTATGACTTCATATCTTCTGTAGATCTGTTTTTGTCAATGAAAGTCAATGGGGTCCAAAAATAATAATCGATAATGATATTTACATATTTCACACCAACAAATTGCTAATTTATATTTTTTTAATAAATAAAGCTGATAATTTTAATTTATAAATAAGCTCAATATACCACAATAAATGAATGTCAATTTATATAACTAAAATGTATTAGTATATAGAAATGAGCATTAACCAGGATTAATAAATGCAGTAAAAGTATAGTTCATTGTTATTTCCTGTTAGGCATTGTGTTAACTAATATTAACGTATATTATTGTTTCTTAGTAGTTCCATCCAGCATTTTTTATCCCAAAATAAAAATAAATACAGTATATAGAAATCTGACTCGTGATTCATCAGGATATCATATTTGTATCCAAATGAATGAACAATTAAAACTGTGCATGGGGGAAAAAATGAATCTGCTACATCAGTTTCAATCCCTCTCATGCATTTGGCATCACATTTGTCCAGTAATGCATCTCTTCTACAGACACACGCTTTGAGAAAATTCAGAGCTATCTGAATACATCTGCAGACAACTGAATATAAGAACAAACCAAACAGAGTTTAAAAACCAGATAATAAGTTCTTTCTCCCTCAGTATCAACCTGCTAATGTCACTAATGTTCTTCCTTCTCAGCACAATCTCATCCTAAGCTGTATATCCTTTGTTTACTCAATCGATTGAGTCAGGACTGCCCGCTTCCCTCTGCGTCCCAACACTCCGTCGTGCTTTATTAACCCGTCTCTCTATTGTCTTAAGCAGAGAGACAAAGGATCGAATTGATCAATCTCAGGCAAACACAATCAGCTCCCCTTCCCTAATCATACAACGCCAGCCATCTGCCCGGTGCGAGCCTGGGCTTCCACCTGCCAGCTGTTGCCTCCAATCTACCTGGCACGAGACTGACCTCAAACGACCAGCGCTGAGGAACGCCGCTCGCAATATTATTCTATAACTCACGATAAAAATGACCAATTACACATCTAGCGGTTATCTTGTACATCCATTTTTATGCCACTTCTGTGATGCATTCTGCATTGTTGATGCCAATTCTGTCACGATGATAATATTATCTACAGTAGATGGCTAGCATAGCTGAGGGTTAGTCAAATTTGTAAAAAAAAATAAAAATAAAAAATCACTTTAAATCATTAGTAAGAATGTAAAATAGTGAACTAATATTTGACCCAAACAACTGTGTTATGGTAACGATATGCAATTTAAAACATTTTTTATTTTTATTTATTTCATTTAAATTCAAATGAGTGTTTATCCCGGCAACAGTTGTCCCAAATATTATTACTAAGTCTTAAAAAAAAATACCCGAATGTCAATGGATTGGGAAATAATATTAAAGAAAGGCAGTACAACCACATTATTTTAAGCAAAACATTTCCCAACAATCAGTTGACACTTCGAGGCTATCAACCTTGAACCTACAAGGAAATTACAAATAAATAAATAAAATCTTCGCACCATTTTGTCAAAATTACTTTCAAAAATGGCTCAAAAAGTAAATACAGTTCAAAGAAAAGCTCAAGAATAATTTCGCTTTTTTTTCGTTATCTAAAGTATTGACATTCAGATATTTACTGTGTCTTCAATAACACTTTTTGAAGTCATTTAAAGTAGCAACTCAGAACTTTAATGTTAGTACAAAGTAACCAGATTAAGTAATATTACCAACACTGCCGTTGGCGACCTTAAAAATGGCATTTCTCAGAAACAGCAGTGTTATGTCAAAGCAAACAGTTCAAATCCCTTTGAATTCAACAAAACCATTATACGTATATCAGAGGTATAATTAATCTTTCAGATGGGAAATTTTCCAGTGGACTGAATGAAAAGAACTGCAGGGGCTTTTGGTGGGTGATTCATATCCGACCTGCCGTCTGGCACCTCAGCCAAACCGTTTTAATACCAAAGTTCTTCGGTTCCGACTCAGACCGAAGCCTATTGACGAACAGTCATTTAATCTGTAAGGAGTGACTCTGTGAATGTCTAAAACAATAGCAACTCTTGATCTATCCTTAAGCCTGTCATTCTAAACATGCTCCTACTTCTGGTAATGGAACTCTCACGCAGGGCCACACAGCACTCACGCTACAATCACTGCAAGCTAAGTAACTGATAATTGCTGGCATTTAATGGTGTAATTGCAGTGGGATCTTAACACGGCTGTAATTGCGGCTCTCATTAGGAGTGACAGGCTGTCTGGATACCCAGCAGCACAGAACCAGTCCCGACGTGGTTCCGTCACCGGCATATGACCAAAGCAAAGTAAGGGACAATGGGCTCTATCTTGCACCCGGCTCAAATATACACTAACGCATGTCTCATTCCTATTTTGAACCCGCGCAAAGTGGGCTTTTTTCCTCCAAAGATGCACGTCGGTAAACTAGGATATGAACTTTCCGGCGCAAAAAAGGAGGCGTGTGTACTTTTTTGCAGTTCCAGAAAACAATTGCGCCACTGACCAGAAAAAACATGGTCTAAAGTCAGTGGCATGGTGCGCGTTATTCATAATGCTATTTTGAGCACCTTGATAATGCACTTTGATTCTCTCATCAACAAATGCAGCAGTTTTTATTTTAGCAAATCATACACTATAACAAGGAAAATAACACATGAGGGAAAACATTGTGGTTTCCATGAAGATGAAAAAACCCAATTACCCAATTTTTTTAAAGCTAATTGTATACTGATGGTAAACCCGCCTGGTAAACCCGCCATTATAATAACAATCCGCCATGCAACATGCGCACCTGCTCTTAAAGGGTATGTTGGATGACGCTCTGATTGGTATATTTCACGTTACGCCCAAACCACACCTACGAATAATGAGGCTACTTCAGACCCACCCCTTTTAAACTTGCGTTGGGCGCAAGAGTCATTTATCCCGCCGGTAAAATAGCAACAGCACCCAAGACCAACCCACAAAGTTACTTGATACTTGAGTTTCAGATGGTTCAAATAGGGCCCAGTCTTATAGTTTCAGCTGAGACGAAATTCTGTTATCCATGATTGTTCAAGAACAACACATCATAGAATCATACTGATTTTGAGAAGTATTTCATAAACAAACATGCTACTTTTTCTATTTTTACCACAAAATCTGAGTTTCAAATGAGTTAAAACAACGTTCTAATTAATACTTTGAAGAACAAAAGGAGACGTTATTAAGACTGCTCTTTTCCATGCAATTATGGGTGCTTAAAAAGCCTCATAAAAGTGGTTTAAATGATTTCAAATGCTCCATATTAAGTTTTCTGGAGTCATGTGAGGAACAGAGCAAACTTTAAGAAATGGAGCAAAGAAGTCATTATTATTTAAAAAAAAAAAATCTAATGAGAAGTGGCAATGTCCAATTGAATCAATGTTTGAGTTGGATCTTGTCAATCAAACAGTTGATCCATTTCACTGAAGCGTTCTCTCGAGTTTAACTTGATGATTCAATCCTCTGGTTACAGTGAAAACCAACTTAAAATTCAGTCTCATCATTACACAAAGCTATCTTCAGAAGACATATAGCAAATGATTCATATGGACCACATTATCAGTCAATTTCTGAAACTCAAAAGCTCCAGTTCCCATTCATCATAAGTGCATGGAAACGAGTGACTAGCACACCCATACGGAAATTCTCATTGTGTGTTCCAGAGAGGAAAGGATGACATTAGGGCAAGTAAACAATGGCAGTTTTTAATTTGAAGCGAGTTAAACATTTGAGAATCTCACTCAGAAATGCACCAGTAACGCGTCCACCCTTCCTTGCAAAATTCGAAGAGAACAGGTCGCTTATCAGCCGGCGGTTTTTGGCTGTTAAAGTTAACATCACTCTGGCTGATGCTTCCAGCTGGCGGAGACAGAGGAATAACTTCTCGTCAGCGACGCGCCAATCGCTGTTGATTTGAAACGGCTGTGACAGCAAACAGTCGATAAAGTCTTTAGCGAGACAGCTCTGTGCAAACTCTTAGCCGTGTAATTAGCCCCCCCTCAGTTACACCGGGAATCTCAACACAAAAGAGAAAGAGGCTGCGTCCTATAACGGCCATCAATAAGGCATGGTGAGGAGTGTCACGGTGCCATCAAATACCCAAGCTTCCTCTCTCTGCCACTAATGACTGCCTTTGCAAAGCAGTCTGTTAAAACGATAACAAGTGGCACGTGTTTCATCAGGCCCTAATGGTCCACCAGTGCCTGCCCAGTGCCTGATGGGATTTTTGACAGGCAGACAAAATGTTGATTGGCCAGAAGGTAATGAGGGGGAAGGCTCATGTTAGCAGTGCTGTAAGAAAATGGCCAGCTATTTGGACTAGCGTTTCTCCACCGATAATGACTTTTAAACAACTCGCCGAGATACGAGGATTTAAGCGAGTCGCGGCTTGTCAGAATGACTTTCGGTCCATTTGCCTGGGGTGCAGGTCCACTGGCCCATGTGATCATAAAATACACACGACACTCTCTACAGTAAGTTTGGCTAGAAATTCGTTCCAATGGAAAGAAAAATCCCCAATGGGATGCCATTAGCATCTCAATTGTTTCTCCTAGACAGCAATGCAATCAAGTGAAGAGTAAATTAAAGCTGTTAAATTAAATTCTCCTATGCCAGTACTCATATGTGTCTCTTTTCCTAAATGCAGCAACTAAAGTCAGAAATCTCTCTCTCTGTCTATCCATCCATCCATCCATCCATCCAGATTCTATAGAATTCTGTGTTGTATGACTAAAGATCAATGTTTGAGTTCATATTGAGATTGAATTTAATTCTATGATATAATATAATTCAAATGTTGAGTGAATGTTTAAACGTAGAAATGTTTAAAGAATAAAAAGTTTGAGGTCAAAACTGTTGCTGCTTAAAGGGATACTCCACTTTTTTTGGAAATAGGCTGATTTTACAACTCACTCAGAGTTAAACAGTTGGGTTTTACCATTTTCAAATCCATTTAGACGATTTTCTGATTTTAGAAGAATATCAGTAACCAGACAGTTTCTGGTCCCATTGACGTCCATATAGAAGAATATCAGTAACCACACAGTTTCTGGTCCCATTGACTTCCATATAGAAGAATATCAGTAACCACACAGTTTCTGGTCCCATTGACGTCCATACAGAAGAATATCAGTAACCAGACAGTTTCTGGTCCTATTGACTTCCATATAGAAGAATATCAGTAACCAGACAGTTTCTGGTCCCATTGACGTCCATATAGAAGAATATCAGTAACCAGACAGTTTCTGGTCCCATTGACTTCCATATAGAAGAATATCCGTAATCAGACAGAGTTTCTGGTCCCATTGACGTCCATACAGAAGAATATCAGAAACCAGACAGTTTCTGGTCCCATTGACATCCATATAGAAGAATATCAGAAACCAGACAGTTTCTGGTCCCATTGACTTCCATATAGAAGAATATCAGTAACTAGACAGTTTTTGGTCCCACTGACTTCCATATAGAAGAATATCAGTAACCAGACAGTTTCTGGTCCCATTGACTTCCATATAGAAGAATATCAGTAACTAGACAGTTTCTGGTCCCATTGACTTCCATATAGAAGAATATCAGTAACTAGACAGTTTTTGGTCCCACTGACTTCCATATAGAAGAATATCAGTAACCAGACAGTTTCTGGTCCCATTGACTTCCATATAGAAGAATATCAGTAACTAGACAGTTTCTGGTCCCATTGACTTCCATATAGAAGAATATCAGTAACTAGACAGTTTTTGGTCCCACTGACTTCCATATAGAAGAATATCAGTAACCAGACAGTTTCTGGTCCCATTGACTTCCATATAGAAGAATATCAGTAACTAGACAGTTTTTGGTCCCACTGACTTCCATATAGAAGAATATCAGTAACCAGACAGTTTCTGGTCCCATTGACTTCCATATAGAAGAATATCAGAAACAAGACAGTTTCTGGTCCCACTGACTTCCATATAGAAGAATATCAGTAACTAGACAGTTTCAGGTCCCATTGACTTCCATAGTATATATATTTTTTCCTATATGGAAGTCAATGTTTTAAGGGAGTTGTAAAATCAGCCTATTTCCAAAAAAAGTGGAGTATCCCTTTAATATTCTAGTAGCTGCTTAATGTGTTTTTGACAATTAAATAACCATTTATTTGAAATAAAAACTTTTGTAGCATCATAAATGTCTTTATTTTTATCAATATAATACACTCTAGATGAATAGAGTTATTTCTTTACAAAAATCTTACTGACTCAAACCAGTTTAACAGTAATGCAAATATGTATAAAGTTACGATCTGATTAAACAAACTGACAAGTTGCAATCAAACATAGGCTGGTTTAAGCTTCGTCTTCTTTTTTCAGAAATGAAGTTAACAGCTAATAACATCTCCTGAGCTATGCAAAAACAACGGCTTCCTTACTGAACAAAATAAAACTACCCAAAACAATAAACAACAAGCAGGTCTCTTACCATGGTCTTCTGACACTGTATGCTGGTGCTGTTGAAGCGCAGTGCAGTGACACTGTACTCTTTCCCCTGGATATAGAAGATACACTCGTAGTTCCTCTGGCCAGACTGCGGCTGTGGAAGGTTCCGGGCCAACAGGGTGATGGGCTTCATGACACCAACAGGGATGTAGATTTGAGTGGACGGTAGGATCTGAGGACACTCCTGCAAAATGAAAAAAAAGCCCTTTTTATATATGTTTTATAATAAAATATGAGTGAAGAGACTCCCAAAACTATGATATTAAAGGATTTATTTAAAAATATTTTATCATCTGTGAGAGGAAAATCATACATATGGTCACTTGGAGGGTTGAAGCATGTATTTAGAGGTATGAAAGATGTATTTTTACACACACATAGACATCATTTGAGACTGCTATACAGAAAACATAATGACTCGCTATTATAATTTTGATAGATTCAAATAACAGCACTTAGGTCTACAGAAGATCAAATACACTTTGATCTTAATACTTGAGTAAATGTGGTCATTCAGACATGGCAGTGATGCTGCTAAATCAAGAGCGAGCGAAGGCGAGGATATGAAGGATGCGAGGAGGACTTCAAGGCCATTGCCACCGTTGTCATGCCAACAGATTGGAAAACCAGGGCACAGAAAATGCAATTAAGCTTTTTGAGGGCGTGTGCCATTTTAAAGACTTGGCATTGGCACCCGAGTTACGATGCCAACTGTGCACTTTAACTAGGCAGCAGCATAACCAGGCACGAGATCTTACCCGGCAAGACCTCTCCTCAAGAAAACTATTATAAATCTTCAGATGTAGATAAAACACAGAATAAGTGCTTGTGTGAGTGTGTAAACTGCTTAAAACTGTTTTCACAGACATCTCATGTGCAACACATAAAACCCAAAATTGAAGCAAAAAAAACTGAAGCACCACATGATGGAAGATACAACTAGATCAAAGCATCAGCCTATCTATTGATGCTTTGATGCAGTAGGAGAACTTGTGGTGCCATGATGCATCAATTGGTAGAGTGAATCTCACAAAACCTCTGTCATATTTCAATATCTAATATATCTATTGCTAGTGCTGGGCAACGATTAGTCTGTGTTTACATAATATATGTGTGCGTGCCGTACTGTGTATAATTATTTTTATTTTAAATACACACACGCATTTATAAATTTAAATATAAAATTTGTATATAATGAAAATTATGTATATATATATATATATATATATATATATATATTCACACACACACACACACACACAGATATACACACACACACACTGCCGGTCAAAAGTTTTAGATCAATAAGATTTTTTCTGTTTTTAAATGAAGTCTCTTCTGCTCACCAAGGCAGCTTTATTTGATGAAAAACAGTAATATTGTGAAATATTTTGACAATTTAAAATGACTTTTTTCTATTTTAATATATTTTAAAATGTAATTTGAAAGCTGAATTTTCAACATCATTACTGTTGCTGATTACACATCAGTTTTCAGTGTCACATGATCCTTCAGAAATCATTTTAATATGCTGATTTTATGCTCAAAAAACACAAATTATTATTTTCAATGTTTAAAACAGCCATGTACCATTTTTTCTAAAACTTTTGACCGGTAGTGTGTGTGTATATATATATATATATATATATATATATATATATATATATATATACACACACACATATACATGCAGTATATAAATACAAATATTTCTTAAATATGCATGCATGTGTACTTGTATTACAAATTAATTATGCAAAGTACACACACACATACATATAATAATGTAAACATTTTTTTATTTTTATTTTGGATGCGATTAACTGTTGCCAAACACTAATAATTTTATACATTTAAAAAAGTATAAAATCTGCTTAAAATATATAAGAAATTCAAAAAACTAGCAACCACCTAGAAAACCATATACTGTACATGATGGATGGATGGATGGATGGATGGATGTGATACATGAATATGATAATCATTTAGTACCATAAATAAAAAAGTAAGTGACCTGGTTGCCTTAAAATTAAGTTCATTGAAATGGAAAAAAAAAAGTTAATACAATGAAGGAGAATGATTAATCATCAGAAACTCAAAGTTATGTTATCTGAACTAAATAAATAATTTAAGTTGATTTGACAAAAGAAAAAAAAATGTTGTGATTACTAATCATGAAAAGATTTTTTTTACAATGAAATCAAGTTGTGTAACCCCAAAATAAAGCAACATTTGCAGCATGAAAGACGCAGCAAATCTTTCCCCCGACCTCGGCTATCAAAGCCTGATAAAGCGTCTGAACTTGTTACCCTCATTTCCTATTTACCCTGCCTGTGGTTCTAATTGAATGGGAGGAGTATGGAACACCAGCGGCGTTATTAAAATCTAGCGGAGATATGAGCTAGCGCTGCCACGGCGAGGGCTCTGTAAACACACCTGATGGGAAAGCCACATGCGGATCGGTGACTGCAGAGTTCCATTGGGCTGCCGGTTTAATTGCCTCGGGCGCCAGTCTCCTTATTAATACTGTGCTCTCGATTCGGTTGTGACTGAATAAATAGACTGTGATGCAGTTTCCCCCCACCACCACCACCACCCTCATTGGAGCGAGCCTGTGTTAGCGTTCAATTACTGTGTGGTACACAAAGGTGAGGGTTTCGCTGCTAATGAAAAGGTGCAATTTGTTCAGAGTCAATAAAGGCCTGTATGCTGAGCACAGAGAGCCCTTATCAGTTTCCTAAGAACGCAGCACACAAACCCAAAACTATATCACTGCTAGAGGTTTAAAAGGAAATGTGTTTTCGCTGCTTGTAACAGTCGGTTGCGTGCAGCATGATGGCTGCATACTAAATACTTATGTTTTCAAAGGCTGAATCATAAGCACATGCCACTAAAAAATATGGCATTTCTATAATATCATGGTACAAACCACTGGTTAAATCTCATTAATAGTACAGTACTCATTATATGAATTTTATTTTATATATATTGCATACTGCGTGTGTTTTATGTGTTTTAAATTTAATTTGCAACAATGCTACATTGCAAATCATAGTTGATTAGATAATCATAGTTTTATTTTAATATCCATCCATCCATCTACCTATCTATCAATCCATCTATCATCTATCAATACATTATGATTGTTACTATATGCATGCTATAAATGTCATACATACAGTATATATGCATGTTTGTGTGTGTCTCTCTATATATCTATACATCTATATCTATATATGAAGAGTTCAGATGCAAAAGCCTCTAAGTGCCATTTGAAATTTTCTTCTAAAATGATCATTTTTATCAAGCTTGTATATTTAAGTTCAGTAATTTCACTTAAATTGCAATGAGGATTACCTATTAATTGTCATGTAAGTGAAATTACTGAACTTGAATATACAAGTTTGATAAAAATCATCATTAAAGAAGAAAATTTCAAATGGCATTTAGAGGCTTTTGCATCTGAACTCTTCATATGTAGAATGCTGCAGTACGAAAAAAGTCTTAACAGTCTCAAAATAAGCCCTTTTTCACATTATGATTGTTACAAAAGAAATTATGGTAGAAGTATATTACATACTAAAGAGCCACTCTATACATTCTGCTTTATTTCCCATCATATTAGTTTCCAAGTGACATAAAATTGAGCATATCTTCAAAGACGAATGCGTTGGCATCATTAGTTCTGCTATCCCTTCACACTCAGCTTGCTTGTAAGTTTGTTTGTTTCGTTTTTTTCAATAAACTGCCATGAAATCTAATTACCATGATTAGTTTGGCTTCGTTCCGAAAATAATCTGCAAACGTGTCACAATGTCATTTAACAACGTCTATTCAGCTCGCAACTGCGTGAGGCAAAAGGGGAGAAATGATAAGAGTGACTGAGAACCAATCAGAGGAGAGCGGGAGCTGGTATCGGTCATGCTAAACCACCTGACTGGCGCTGAGAGACGCTTAGCATGTGGCTCTGCCATTCGTTTCGGCAATCAAAACACACAGGTGGAGAAAAGATAGCCGTAAACTACACATTTAATGAAACGCTCCAACCATCTGATAAGGAAGGGATGCCTTTTAGAAGAGATGCGAGTCCACCCCTACGGAAAAAAATGGAAATCTGTGTTTGAACGGGAACGAGAAAGAAAAAGGAAAGGAAAAAGGAATGAAAGAGAAACAGAATGGAGGCGAAAAGGGCATCTAAAAAAAAAGTAGCTACCATTGCACGCTTTTTTGTACATATAGATCGTTTGATATTTGGTAATTTAATGGCACATTAATATGGTAATCTCAACGTATTACACCCTTTCCATCAGATATTATCACCGTAATACCACAAAACTACATTTGTAAGAGTAATCAGACTGTAAGAAAGCACAAGAGCTAGAGCAAACGTGGGAAACTACTTTATTAAGTACCCTGACAGGTGTCAAAACAGGGTTGAAAGAGCAGATCAGATGGCACACTCGCTGAGCACAATGGAATAATGGTGTACCGCGGGGATTCCTTTGAAGTGTTTCACGTTTTCTCCTTCTTACTGCCTTTATTTGCTTTGAAATGACTGCGGCTCGGGTGAGCCGGGAATCCAGGTTATCATGCAGTGTGCGCCCCCACAGCGCTGAATCACATAGTGGGAATGAGCTCGGAGCAAACTCACATGTTCAAGTTAGAAAACTCAAATCCATCAGACCGACGCTGAAGCATTCCACTGCGCTTTCTGCTGCAATATTTAACACGCTACTATACTGCATTTTAAATGAATGCATGGAATGCTAGAACATTCAGGATAAGGTTACTTTCCATATCTCTGAGAACTTGTATAATTCTAAGAAAAAAAAATCAAATGAAAAAAGTTAACTAAAAAAATAAATGAAATAACTCGCGATTAACCTTTAGTTACAAACTTAGCTGTCAGAGAAATAAAAAATGTATCTTAAAGGGTAACTAAACCCCTGGTCAGAGCCTGACTCCACCCACTGGCAATATTTGAAAAATGCTGGAAAAGTGGGTGGAGGGGGGCGTGCACCTGAGACGCATCTCTTTAGCCGCCTTAAAATCATTAAAATCATTAATTTTACCATTGTGAATATCCTAGGGTAACGGTTGCTTCACGACTAATTTCAAAGTTCCGTGCGACTGACACTAGGGGGGCGAAATGCGACAATCGTATGCGAATGTCGCGTGCAGTGGAAAGGCGGCTTTTGTATGAAACTTGCCTATGTCACCAACAACCGCTGTGTCACGTACCACCGCAAAAATTCAACTGCAGTAGCCACCGTTCAACCTGAAGAGGGCAGCACTAAGACGTTTTTACACCATATATTGTAGAAATAGAACACTTTATAAACAAATGCCAAAAAAGTTACTCGAATCAATGACTGGTATTAATAAAGATCCATTCTTACAGATCATTCACTAAAAAAAAGTTGGTTAAGTGTTTAGTTACTCTTTAAAATAAAATAAAATAGATTTGGCAGCATATAACA